>NW_027529463.1:57161-67742 GCF_008692635.1 Crocuta crocuta | reverse complement strand
AGAAAGGAGGGGAAAGGGGGGGGGGGGGGCGGGGGGGAGGAGGTTCCAAAGATCCAGCACCATTGGAAGGGCAGCCTGAGGAGAAGGTCAGGAATTTCATTAAGGCATAAGGTATCTGAAAACAGCTGTGGCATGGAGGCTATGAGCCACCATGAGAGAAGAACAACTGGGTATAACAGCAATTCAAATAAATGTGACTCATATTTTACCCTCTTGGGGATGCTGAGGGCATTTTAGAAACCTGGGGCCCTACCAGTCAGTACATGTAAAATTCTGATCAGATTTGTGGACTATAATGGTTAGTTTTTTGTGTCAACTAGGCTAGGCTTCAGTATTCAGGTATACAAACAAACACTAATTTAGGTGTTCCTCTGGAGGTGTTTTTAGATCTGATTAACATCTACCATCAGTTGACTTTAATTAAAGGAGATTATCCTTTATTATGTGGGTAGACCACACTCAATCAATGGAAAGGTGGAAGAACAAAACTCAGTTGTCCCTGAAGAAGAAATTCTGCCTCAAGACTGTAGCATCAGTTCCTCCCGACAGTTTCCAGCCTGTCTGCCTGCCTTTCAGATTTCTGATTTGCCAGTCCACAGTCATGTAGCCAAATCTAGTTGGATCTGGTTCTCAGGAGAAACCACAGAGACACAGGGACAAGTTGTGAAGGTGAACTTCTCTAGGACCCATATGGAAGAGGGCTTATTTTTAGGCCACCTCAAAACATTTGTTTCAAAGACAGGGTTACTGTTCCCCAGATGTTAATTTATACTTTAAGTTAAAAGTTACATGGGGGCTTGGGAAGGATTTAAAGCGACAGTATTGTTTGTCTCTGTTTCTAAATTCTGTGTGATGATTTCTCACGTTACTTCTGCTGCTTGTATCCCTTTTCTTTTAAGTGACAGTGGTATGCTGAATTGCAAATACAAAAATGCTGCTTTGGTCTAATAATGAGTTGCTTTACTGTAGCTGAGACAGATTATTTGCACCAGTTACCCCTATGATCCATACTGCAACGTCACAGGAGGGCTGACCAGCTGCCACAGTCAGTTAGTTTCCACGTAACACCGAGTGCTCATCCTCACAAGTGCCCTCCTCCATGCCCACCCCCTCTCCCCCCCAAATCCATCAGTCCTCAGTTTTTGTCAGCATTCAAGAGTCTCTCATGGTTTGCCTCTCTCCCTTTCACAGTTTTAACAAGGTCCTTCTTACTCTCTTTTCATTTTACTCATTTTATTCAACTACTTAAAATAGAAGTTAGAAACTTTTTTGAAGAGTCCTGTGGGGTGTTAGAATTAATGGGTTTCAGGTTTTCGTTGATGTGCATGTTTTCATCTTTTAGAAAATCCAGTTCAGGTAAGAACTTGATTGACTGGAGGCATAACAGTACACTATCTCCTCAAAGACTATTTCACTTAGGGAGGTGGGTCGGCAAAGAGCCAGAAAGGAATCTGAGCAACAAATGATGACATATTCATGCTCCTGAATGACTTTCATGTGATGACTACCCTTTGTTCGGCTCAATTATTTTGGTAATTGCTATGGAATGATTATATATGTGTCCGCAAAATTTATATATTGAAATCCTAATGTCCAATATGACGGTATTAGGCAGTGGAGGCTTTGAGAGATGCTTAGGTCGTGAGGGTAGATTAGTGTTAGCCTCATGAGTAGGATAGTGTTCTTTAAAGAAAACCACAAGAGATCCCTAACTCATCTTTATTCCACCATGTGAGGACACAGTGAGAAGGTGCCATCTATAAAACAGAGGGTAGGCCCTCACAAACATTGAATTGGTCAACACCTTGACCTTGGACTTTTCAGCCTCCAGAACAGTGAGAAATACATGTCTATTGCTTACAAGCTATCCAGTCTGTGGTATTTTTTGACAGGAGACTGAATGGACTAAGATAGTCAGAAATATCAGGGTAAAGATTTTATTTTTAATTATGCTAGTTTTAAATATTCCATACTAGATTATACATGGATTGTAGAAAATTGGAACATAAAGATAAGCAAATACATTAAACTAAAAACTAACCATAATTTCACTATCCAGACAAAATCAACACTAAGTTTTTGGCCAATTTTTTTCTTTGTGTATGTATTTTTAACCAAGAATGTTTTTGTATCATTTGGAATCCTGCTCTTTTCTGTCAGTAGGATATCACAAATATATTCCACATGGATAGATATAATCCCTCTACTTTCATTATTAATAAATATATGTTACATATTGTATTATATATGTAACCTTATATATATATATAATTAGATATCAATTTGTTTGATGATATTTTTAATAGAAGAATTTTCAAGAATTTCAAGATTCTGGAAGATCCTAGAATTTCCAAAGAAAACCTTGCTCTAAATAAAGAAATTACCAGTTAAATAACATTGAAAATATTATGAAGCAGAAATTTAGAGATCTCAGCCTGTCTTTACCTTACTACAAAAGGCAGATGCCCAAATATGTGTAACAAAAGAAATCTTGATCTAAGGGACCATTTGTGGTATTTTCCCTAAAATATTATACCTTGCCCATTTTTAAATGGAAGCCTTCTATTATCATTTAACCATTTCTTGATGAACCATAACCAATGACTATTTGCCATGTATCATTATAAGTCTGCTTTTCAATTTTGGGATTACTACTTTTATTATCACTGTTTTCTAACTGCCTCACTACCTTTTAGTTGTTTTTCATAATTTAAATTTATCATGGACTAAGACACTGGAGATCTAAATTCATTAACATGTGTATATTAAATAAGGCCCAAAAAATCTATGAGGGAAGTACTGGAGTAAGTAAATATCAACCATTGGTTTTATATATGACTTTCACTTACATTAATTTATACAAAACTTATAAAAACATGGAGATATGTATTAGATATTCTATGCTGTTACAGACAAGGAATGTGAGACTGAGAGAAATGAAATAATGTACCCAAAGTTATCTAGCTGTAAAACTACAACATAAAGGCTCAAACCCAATTCTTCTTGTTCTAAATCAACTCTAAGAACTTTGTTAAAAGCAATTTCAGGTTGTTTTCTTGCTTCTGGCTGAGGGATTGTGATCCAGAGGAAAGTTTCCTAAAACATTTTTCATCAAATACAAATGATACCAGGTATAGGTATTATGCAATAAAAGAGTAAAATGCTGGATCAAACAACTTGCTTTACTGCAGACTCCTCAGAGAGTTTAATATGCTAGTGTGCTTCATAAATCTTCAAAAGCAGCATTTTCGTAACTACTTGGGCCTCTGAGGTGACCCTCTGTAACAGCATGTCTCTTCAGACTCCAAGGAGCAAATTACAGAAATAATGTCCCAGTGGGGCAGGAGTGGGGGAAGGCGTTCACCTCCCAGGTAAGTAGGGCCTTTGCATTATCTTCTTACAATTTGTTAACATAACAGAGATTAAAATATAAATTCTGGAAAGGCTTGATGTGTATGTATAAAGACTGTTATCTTTTTAAAGAAAATTACTTCAAATGAAAGGGATAAATCTTTCAGGAGTAGCCACAGAATCACCTATAAACTACTATGAATGACATTTAATCAGATAAAAGTTTAAATTAACAGAAAACATGTATAGAAAATGGAAACTATTACACTGGATTTGGAATTAAACATGCCATGACAGCAGACCAGACCACTGTTGTACCATAGCCTCCCCCTGTGACATGACACACTGCTCTTAGATCTTCATGCTCTATAACAAAAAGAGAATTGCCAATGTAAATTAATCTTCACAAATTGCACACAATAGAACCATCCTTAAAAAGCCGAGGAAATCATTTTTAAAGTAGCTAAGCCTATTTGTCGTTTATTAAAATATTTTTATGAAGTAGCACCATTTTAGAATAATAACAAAGAAAGTCATTGTGTAGCCCATGATATAAAAGATTTTCTGAAGGGAAACAGTGTCCCAACTTGCCTTCTCAATAAGGTCTTTGCATCATGGAAATACTCTTTGCAAAATATTTCCATCAACATCTGTAAGTGGAAATTTTGCTAACCATTTTATGTTTATCATCATATTTAATATTTAAAACAGCCCAACAAAGTAGGTACACTGTAAATAATCTCCAACTTTACAAGTAATAACACTGAAGTTGTGAAAGATTAAGTTTTTTGCATAGACAGAGCAAGGATTGGAAGCCAGTCTGCCCAGTTCCCTTAAACCATCTCTCTCTGTGATGCTAAAAGTCAGTTAACTATTTCATACATTAAATATATAGAACACCCTGATATTACTATTTAAGTCATACATTAGCCATGGAAGCTTTAAAAGGAAATATGGATTCTCAGCAAGATTCCCCTACTTTACTTTAGCAAGCTTCTAATGACATCAAAACATCCTTTCATTCACTTTGACCTGTAACTAACCTCTACTCTTCAACTGGAAGTCAAAAGACCATGGCATCTCATGATTTCATCTTCTCTTTTGATATTTCTGCTGTCTCACCAAGGCCTTTACAAATGGAACTTAGTATGATTAACTACAGTACAAATTAAACCTCAAGTAAAAATCAATGGGGCATATATGAATGACAAAGCAAGCGAGCTCTAATGCCCAAGACAGCTTTACCAGAAAACTAGTAGATGACCAATCTGCAATTTTAGATTTTGCATAAATTAATTGTCATTCAAAATTCAATAAAAGGGAGAAGAAATCATATGACTAATTTGGTCTTCAGTACAGAAGTTGGAAGTGGTATGAATGAAGGAGTCTAGAAGGACATCGTATCAATCAATCCACAATTATTTATTGAATATTCTCTACCACTACTATTTTGCCACAAGCTTAGATTCCCAACCACAGAGGTATCAATTGGAGTTAAATCATGATCAGGAAACGAGTATGAGTGTGAATGAGTATAATGCAAACATAGATTACTTGGAGAGAGGATGCCAGTAACTACCTGGTGACTATCATTACAGTGGCATAATATAATGCAGAGCCCCAACGGGTCAGAATGAAAGACAGGTAAATTATGACTAATTCTGGAGAAATCACATCAATGGAATGAAGCCTTGAAGGACCAAAGATGCACCAGACCTGTGGGGCTCAGCTCCAGAAGATAACATCAATGTATGGTACTGCATACTAGGAAAGTGAAATAAATGAGAGTATTAAGAAAGAATATTGGGGCCACTCGTCAAGCTTACCTACAGCTAATGAGTGTTTTTTTGTTCTCCATTTGTCTATGTAAGTTGGTGACTTTTTACAAGGAAAATGCATCCTGGCATTTGAAGCTGAGACCTCACATGTAGAAAAGAGTCCTTCCCCGTACAATATTGGAAAAGGTCACAGAGGTCTATTACATAAAACTAGCATCATTATACATAATTAGAGCTCTTGTTCAAAGAGAATTACAAAGGGACAAGCATGGATTTTTCTGGTATCCCTCTCACTGACAGAGAGCTTCTCTTCTAACAAAGCATGTCCTCCATCCTGTGATATGCTGTGTTTAACTGGTTCTCCAAGGGGTGAGAAAAAGTTTATCACAAAATGTACTGTCTTAAGAACATTTAGCACCCAATTTACAAACAGTGATAAAAATGCAATAACCATCATTATAAATTCCATACCAATGACTTTAGTGTGACTTGTGTCTTATAAAATCTATTACCAGGTTTTCTTTCTATCCTATGCCCAACAATAGTCTCACAAAGTTAAACTATGTATAAATGCTTGATTATGATCTTATTCCAAAAAGAAATCTCTCAGGTTATTGACAAAGAAGTGGAGTTCTGACATTAATGTTAGTTGATATTTTCTTTTACATTACACAGTGAGTCTAAAGTGAAACAAGGACGTTTGTCAGACTTCATTCAATTTTCACTGACATGAGCAATTTCTTTGCTGAATCAGATAGTAGTTTCAAATACTAGACAAATATTGTCTCCATTTTACAAGCTATTCACAATGTAACAGCTACAGACCCAACACAATTTTATATTTAACCTGCATTAATATTTTCTCCATTTTTCTCAAGTCCAGACAATGAAGAAAACATTAATTGTAGCACTTGTGATTTTCATGGTATAAATACTTCCATCATGGTTGATTCTAAACTACCAATGCAGAACAGTGAAAATCAGGTAATATGATAGAGTATTTCCCCCACACAGACACCATAGATGTAAATAATATCAAAAGCATAGATAATAGTAAACCATTGTAAAATAACTAGGAAGTGACAAGTCCAGTATTTACTACCTTTGCTTTTAACATAATGTTCAATTACAAGTTTATGTAATTTAATTTTTGATAATGGCTATTTAACAAAGAGCAAAGCTGCTATAAATTTAACAATGGGCTCTATTGTGCCTGTATGAACCAGCTTCAGGATGTCACTGCCTCTATCCATCCTAAGTACCAGAACAGTATGACTTGGTTGAAGAATTATCTTGGATATTCCCTACTACTGCCTCTTCGGTTTTTAAAAACTCTCATTATTACTTCCTGCAGTAGAATGACATCTGAGAGATAAGTAACAGAGGGGAAGAAAGACGGGTCAATGAATCATTAAAGAGCAACTATTGGACAATGCAAACAGCTGTGGTGTGAGGAGTCGGGAACCCTGGGCTTGAGATCCAGTCCCGATATCTTAGATATGCCTTTTCAATTTGGACCTTCAGACTTCTTACTTGTAAAGCACAGTTCCTAACCACTCATATCACAAGTATTTTGTGGCAAAGACATAAGAAAAGGTTTGTGCAAGTGTTTTATAATTAAAATTTATGATACAAAATAAATCATTTTATAATATGCTCTTCTTCAAATGAGTTTAATCTTTTAGAACTTTTTTAGAAATGCCTACAAATAACACATCATATTGTTCTGAACCTATGAATTTTTAATTAATTGAGAAAATACTGCAAATATTCTTGCTGTTCTGATTTTTTCATCATCAGGGCAAGATCAACATTTGCTGTATTAAGACTATGCATGTGTCCCCAGACCTAGTTCTTTTCCTAGGTCTGGTTTTATAAATACTGGAGATAAAACTACATCTGATTTATATGATGCATTTTTTTATATAGAGAGAGAGACAGTGTGAGTAGGGGAGAGGGGCAGGGAAAGAGAACGCTAAGCAGGCTACATGCTCAGCATGGTGTTGGACATGGGGCTCAATCCCATGATCCTGGGATCATGACCTGAGCCAAAATCAAGAGTCTGCTGCTCAACCAACTGAGCCACCCAGGGGCTTTTATATGATACATCTCACATGGAGTCAAATGCCTAGGACTCTAGGTTCTTGGATCANTCTAGGTATCTTGGATCAACCTCAAAACACAGCTAGTATAAAAACTTTTAAAGATAACCATGGGTAGTTTGATGATTACCAATTTTCATTTATTTACTGAATTGTAAAATGATTGTGTTTTATTTTCCAAGTGATTCTAATATCATTAAAAGCATGCCCTAACAGACTGGTAAAGAGTAAATTGTGCAAAATTTTTCTCTAATAAACCTGTCCAGTGGTGCCTGGGTGGCTCAGTTGGTTAAGTGTCAGAGTCTTGATTTTGACTCAGATCATGATCTGTCAGTCATGATATCAAGCCCCACGTGGGGCTCTGTGCTGGGCATGGAGCTTAGATGAGATTCTCTCTCTCTCTCTCTCTCTCTCTCCCCCCCCCGCTCCCTTTCTCTCTCTCTCTCTCTCTCTTTCTCTCTCTCTCTCTCTCCGCCCCTCTCCCACTTGCGCGCTTGATCTTTTCTCTCTCTCAGTCTCTCTCTATAAAAAACAAAAAAATCCAAAAAAACTGGCCGGAGAATTCTTAAAAATATTGTATTCATTTCAGTTATTCTCTTTACATCTTTTGTTTCAGTACAGTTTTCTGAAGATAGGATTAGAGAGGATGAGGCAGCTACATGTNAATTGTAGCACTTGTGATTTTCATGGTATAAATACTTCCATCATGGTTGATTCTAAACTACCAATGCAGAACAGTGAAAATCAGGTAATATGATAGAGTATTTCCCCCACACAGACACCATAGATGTAAATAATATCAAAAGCATAGATAATAGTAAACCATTGTAAAATAACTAGGAAGTGACAAGTCCAGTATTTACTACCTTTGCTTTTAACATAATGTTCAATTACAAGTTTATGTAATTTAATTTTTGATAATGGCTATTTAACAAAGAGCAAAGCTGCTATAAATTTAACAATGGGCTCTATTGTGCCTGTATGAACCAGCTTCAGGATGTCACTGCCTCTATCCATCCTAAGTACCAGAACAGTATGACTTGGTTGAAGAATTATCTTGGATATTCCCTACTACTGCCTCTTCGGTTTTTAAAAACTCTCATTATTACTTCCTGCAGTAGAATGACATCTGAGAGATAAGTAACAGAGGGGAAGAAAGACGGGTCAATGAATCATTAAAGAGCAACTATTGGACAATGCAAACAGCTGTGGTGTGAGGAGTCGGGAACCCTGGGCTTGAGATCCAGTCCCGATATCTTAGATATGCCTTTTCAATTTGGACCTTCAGACTTCTTACTTGTAAAGCACAGTTCCTAACCACTCATATCACAAGTATTTTGTGGCAAAGACATAAGAAAAGGTTTGTGCAAGTGTTTTATAATTAAAATTTATGATACAAAATAAATCATTTTATAATATGCTCTTCTTCAAATGAGTTTAATCTTTTAGAACTTTTTTAGAAATGCCTACAAATAACACATCATATTGTTCTGAACCTATGAATTTTTAATTAATTGAGAAAATACTGCAAATATTCTTGCTGTTCTGATTTTTTCATCATCAGGGCAAGATCAACATTTGCTGTATTAAGACTATGCATGTGTCCCCAGACCTAGTTCTTTTCCTAGGTCTGGTTTTATAAATACTGGAGATAAAACTACATCTGATTTATATGATGCATTTTTTTATATATAGAGAGAGACAGTGTGAGTAGGGGAGAGGGGCAGGGAAAGAGAACGCTAAGCAGGCTACATGCTCAGCATGGTGTTGGACATGGGGCTCAATCCCATGATCCTGGGATCATGACCTGAGCCAAAATCAAGAGTCTGCTGCTCAACCAACTGAGCCACCCAGGGGCTTTTATATGATACATCTCACATGGAGTCAAATGCCTAGGACTCTAGGTATCTTGGATCAACCTCAAAACACAGCTAGTATAAAAACTTTTAAAGATAACCATGGGTAGTTTGATGATTACCAATTTTCATTTATTTACTGAATTGTAAAATGATTGTGTTTTATTTTCCAAGTGATTCTAATATCATTAAAAGCATGCCCTAACAGACTGGTAAAGAGTAAATTGTGCAAAATTTTTCTCTAATAAACCTGTCCAGTGGTGCCTGGGTGGCTCAGTTGGTTAAGTGTCAGAGTCTTGATTTTGACTCAGATCATGATCTGTCAGTCATGATATCAAGCCCCACGTGGGGCTCTGTGCTGGGCATGGAGCTTAGATGAGATTCTCTCTCTCTCTCTCTCTCTCTCTCCCCCCCCCGCTCCCTTTCTCTCTCTCTCTCTCTCTCTTTCTCTCTCTCTCTCTCTCCGCCCCTCTCCCACTTGCGCGCTTGATCTTTTCTCTCTCTCAGTCTCTCTCTATAAAAAACAAAAAAATCCAAAAAAACTGGCCGGAGAATTCTTAAAAATATTGTATTCATTTCAGTTATTCTCTTTACATCTTTTGTTTCAGTACAGTTTTCTGAAGATAGGATTAGAGAGGATGAGGCAGCTACATGTGGTGGCAAGACTTCCATACAGTAAGAACTATACATCCAAATTTCTGTGTTCCTGTTTTCATAAAGGGAGTGCACGAAGTTTCCTGTAGTAGGTTTTTAAGAGAATTATTCTTTATAATTCCAGTCTCAGGACACTGTTAACATCTGATATTTTATAATTTTTCAGAGGAAGCAAGTTTCAATACCCAAAATTTAACCAGAATTATAATATACAGTCCAGTTTAAATCTACCAAATATGAGTAGCAAAGAGGATTAAATTAAATATGTTTCTCCCACCCAATCTTTTATCAAAAGCTGAGGAAAGTTCTATTGAACTTTGATGAAGGATCTTTCCTAAAGATGTGCAGTGATTGGGGTAGAAAACTGTACTTGGACAACTTCAGTATAATCCCAGGTCTTCAATAAATTGCCCATAGTATGTTTTATATAATTATAATCCTAAAAGATACACAATGAAGTATGTTCAGTGTTTAGAATTTTGGGAAACTACATGTTACACCTCTCAAGTATTTAGCATAAAATCCTTTCCCCACATTAGTTAATATGCTTTGGAACATTCAGCAGAATGAATTTAGGAGAAATACTGATTTAGATACATCTGATTTACAGACTTGAATGGTGCTAGTTGCATGTACACTGCAGAGCCTGTGCTGGGCTCTAAGGGAGGATGCAGGAATGTCAGAAAT
Source organism: Crocuta crocuta (assembly GCF_008692635.1). Taxonomy (NCBI): domain Eukaryota; kingdom Metazoa; phylum Chordata; class Mammalia; order Carnivora; family Hyaenidae; genus Crocuta; species Crocuta crocuta. Next base: position 57,314 of record NW_027529463.1, on the reverse strand, counting down.
GACATCTTTTTGATTTTAGCACTGATCAATTTGCATAGGCAGTGTTTGGTGGTAGATGACCAAGACCTAGGAGACAAGGATGCCTTCAATACACTATCCAAGTATTTAATGAACTCAGAAAAGTCTCCTCTTAATAGCTATATAGTAACCATG
>NW_027529463.1:50829-56912 GCF_008692635.1 Crocuta crocuta | reverse complement strand
AGGGGGTTGGGCAAATTCCCACATTCACAGGCAAAGTAATTGGCTTGTTTCAGGCTAACATTACCTAATTTTACATTGTGTCTGAAGTTAATTTATAGTTGTGGCTGTAATTTGAAGAGTGTAGCTGTAACAAACCAGAGTTTTCTTGTTAGTTGTTCAGTTACTCAGTATTTAGGATTTCTTCTTTGATAGAGGAAATTGGTCATATTTTAGATTTTTAGAACTCCTTCATTACAATTGACAATTTATGATTTAAAACATTTTCTGGTTTTAGAAAAAAAATTCTTGTATGTATTATAAAACAGGTAGATTTGGTTATGAGCATTTCCATTACAGAAGATACCAAACATATTCAAGAGAGCTTAAATGCAGGAATGGCATTCAAGAAATCAGGATTTCACATCTAATTCATTAAAAAATCTTATGACAGGATTTTTTATTTCTCTGAGCTTCATTTTGCTTATCTTTCAACTGCAGTGATTGAGTAAAATAATATTATGTTCTTTCTAAAACTAAATTTGCCTAATATTTCCTTATAATTTTCCTAAAGGGTCCCTGTAAGTATTGACTCATTCAAGTGGTTACTTATAAAATATTACTGTCATTTCTGGATTTTAGATTCCTAACTCACAACAGGCACTTACATAGGAACATATTTTGAAATAGGTCTTGTCCTTATGCAGAAACATTCCACAGCCCTTTTGGATGACATGAGTCCTTCCTACAACTTATTTATTACACAGTAAAGAAGAGTAGGATGTTGTTTCTGAAATATTTTTCTTGGGAACTCAAAATGTAAGCTTCTACCACTGACAGGGTAGCATTTTTAGATTAAGCCATGGGAAATCTAGCATGATTTACAAATACAACAGCCCAAGAATAACAGCCTTTCTGCCATCCATGATTGGCATTGCTATTATAGACTCTATTATAATCTTATCTCGATGTCCAACAAAGCTATTCATTCAGCAACTAAGCTCAAGTCAAAGACAAGGCAGAGGCTCCTCATTTGCAGAAAAAAATGTTTTTGAAAAACACAGTCTCATTGCTCAGAACCAAGTGTGTACATGACATGGTGTAAGGTGCTTATGATAGAAGGTGGCAGGAAACAAAGTTGAAACAGAAATACCAACTGAGAAGGTGTTTAATCTTTGAGGTGTGAGGTATTACATTCTAGCACTCTCTGACTGATATCAGGCATGAAGGGAAAAACTAGCTAAAACATGTGGAGGAAAGTACACTTAAGTCCCTTTGATGTCTGTGTCGGCAAAGCACTTCAGCTTTCACATCCAGTCTTTAATAAAGAGCTGAAGTTCCTGGTTTGGAGATTGCTGACTAGAGTCTGTTGTACACATGAAAATGCAACCTCTCTTCAATATATGCCTGAAACCACTCATCTCAATATTCATGCACACATTTACGTATATGCACCTCTTACTCTCTTATAAGTAACTCCATTCCTGTTTGTCATAAGGCCTGTAATTTTCAAATATTTTTATCATAGGAAACTAATTAATTCCTACAAATGCACATATTCAAAATCTTGAGGAAAGTTGGTTAGCCCCTCTTTTCCCACAAGGAAGAAACCAAAGGCCAAAAGCAGAGTGGTGATAAGGCCAATCCAGGAGACTCTGCAAGTGGAATGATCAGTACAACACATAGCTGACATTTCAGCAGGAGTGAGTGGCAGATACAATAGCAGCAAACAAAAAAGGAGATTTTTCCAATGATTCAGAGCCTCCATATCCATAAGAGCAGCAAAGACTTCTCAGAGACTACATGTGAGGCAGATAAATCTTAACACCAAGAGAATCCAAACCACACCCACATTGGTCTTCCCAGTGAATTATGCTGATGATCCACACAGCACAGATTTGTAGAGAGCAATTTGCCATCTAAACACTCACCAATGGTGCACACATGAGTTTCCACACTTCTCTGCACCTACTAAATAACACCATCTCTTACCAAGAGCTGATGAGGGAAACTTAGAAAGTGTTCAAAGAAATTTGTGCTCCATAAGCATGTCTATTTCATTTACCCAAGACAGCTGCATAGAATTCCAGAAACTAAGAACTGGCACTGAAATCTGAGATGGCCTGAATATAGTTCCACCCAAAAAGAATCCTCTCAATTTCCCTATGGTCTGTGGTGATGTCTCTGCTTCAGTGCTTCTCACTGCATGCATTCTCAGTAGACCTATAGATATGATGATGGTTCAAATTCGGGCCACTGTAAATTTTAACAAAATTTATTTTGAGTTGTGATCTGGTCCCCTATGGTTTTTACCAACAAATTCTGCCTGGTCCTTGAAAGAGAGATAAGAAGCATTTTGTAAGAGATTATTGGTTAATTATTTTAGGTTTTAGTTCTAGAAACTTTTCAGCATTGACATTGAGTTTATCAACACCCAATTTTTAAAACTACAATTTTAGAAAAATGTCAGTCTCTTCAAGTGGTGCCTCCAAGAAAATCATGATTTTTCAAGTATTACTGATAGAAATTCTGCAACTATGTTTATAAACTCTTTCAATAAATGATGAGTAATTTATTAAAATTAAAATGATGTCGGGGCGCCTGGGTGGCTTAGTCGGTTAAGCGTCCCACTTTCGCTCAGGTCATGATCTCGCGGTTCGTGGGTTCGAGCCCCGCGTCGGGCTCTGTGCTGACTGTCAGCTCAGAGCCTGGAGCCTGTTTCGGAGTCTGTGTCTCCCTTTCTCTCTGACCCTCCCCTGCTCACGCTGTCTCTCTCTCTCCTAGAAATAAATAATAAAAAAATATTTAAAAATAAATAAATAAATAAAATTAAAATGATGTTGTTTAAATGAAATTTATGTCTTTTATTGTTTCGTCATGTATCTTAGACTTTACTTTTCCAATTGGAAAACTGATTTTATTGATCTTGAATATGGAAGAAAAAAAGCTGTGTATAGAAGTGCTTGTCATCTTGGGTAATACGGTATCTAGGGAAACTGTAGGCTGGTCTCATCCTTGCCCAGCTTGTTTCTTTGCCCTCAAAAGCACTCTGTCACAATTCTCTACTATTCTAGCCTTTTACCTGTGCTCATATTCTTCCAGACCTCAGCCACTTTTTTACATGCATGTGGCATTCTACATTTTGGGAACTTAACAATATGGATTCATCACATAATTTATTGTGAAGTGCATTGATTTCTTTGTTGGTATCTCCTTTATTTTTTCCCTAGGAATAAGCAATATTAACCTCAGATTTTCACATTTTTCATTTAAAGAGTACCTGGGTTTATGATGCGCATGTCTCTTTTCCCCCCCATTTTTGGAGCCCAGCTTCTGTCAAATCTAGAGGTATGCTTGACTAATATATTTTTTAATTTCTCTTTTATGCATCCTATGACCTTTTCACCCAAGATTCCAATAATTTACACAATTCAACTCCAAAACTGCTTTATTCCATCCAACCAATAAAGTCTTAGCAGGGTTTTGTGTTGTAACTACCTCTCTCAGATTTAGAATTCAGATGTGAAAGGGTTTCATGAATATACATATTAACACATGTAATTGGATTACGAAATGAAGCCACTTTCTCTGACACATAGTAAATCTGATTTGGCTGATTGGTTTGACATGAGGACTGACTTTAACAAAGTAAAATAAACATTTTCCATAAATTAGCTAATACTACAGTTCTGAGATTATAACAATCATATATTGAAAGTGTGTGAAAAGAGAACATTTTATCAAGATTACCTATCATTAAATGTGTATCAAAATTAATAATAATAGCTATTGAATACATCTCAGTAAAAATAGTCTTTTGGGTATACTTCCTATAAATTAAGGAATAAAATGACTCTAAAGACAGTGTGATAAATCTTTTTGCAAGTAAGGGCCAAAACTGACGAGAGCCTAATTGAATTGTCAGCTGATAGATTAATAAAAATATTTTTGATGATAGATCACTATATGAATTTTTGGCACAAAACTTGGAAGCAGTTTAAAGCATTGAGTGTTATTGCTACCCCAGAACTTTTTCCATTTTTATCTTCTCGTTTATGATAATAAGTTTTTTCAGGGCTTACATATATAGAGAATATAAAAATATAAAAATAATTGATGTTGAACTTCACCTCAAATAATAACTAACATTCATTCAGGAACAAATAACCTATTCTTATTAAGAGATTATTTTCAATAATATTTTATTTTTATATTTAATAAGTATTTATAAAAATCTATATTATGTTGTTTGATCAACTGATCTGAGTAATTTTCATGAACTCAATCTATAAGACATTTTTCAACATTTAGAGCCTTATGGCCAGAAAAATAAAAATAATTAAAAATTTATACCATTATTTTTGTTGTAGAGAAATATGATAGATGACCAGTAAAAGATTTTAAGAAGCATAAAATTATATTGTATTAGAGTAAAAATCACTGAAAAAATGTAATGGAAATATGAGTTCAAAGAAGAAAACAAAATCTCAATTGAGAGATATTGCTATCCCAAAACATTTGCCATCTATTAAATAAGAGATTGTGTATTTTTAAATAAGTTTTTCTTGAGTCATAAAATTTAAAAACTAGAAGGGAAAATAAAGGCTGACTACTAAACTGGTCTTCATACTTATTCACTTGCATTATCTGAGATAATTCTGAATAATGTTATATTCCCTCAAATATTAAATTGACTTCTACATTCTTCCATCTTAAATTGAAATGGTTACCAAAGATGTAATTTCTGTCACAGTATAAGTAATAACACTTAGAATTTTCAAAGCCAGTTACATTTATTTTTTAAGCTATAGCCAGAGGGGAACCAAGCACTACGGCAGTTTGATACAAGCGCCATCCATTTGCCCACATCGCTGGTGAGCTTCTGCAGTATGACCTCTTCTACTATGCTTTTCTCAATAGTTCCACAGTGTTTTTCCCACCACCTCTATCCTTGAAAATTCTGGTGGTAACTATTAATTTGCATTTACCTTGTGTTCATATATACTATTTATTTGCAGCATATTCAGTACATTGTAAATGCTCGGTAAATGTTAGTTATTATAGTTATATTATCTTCCTTGATAAATAATTAAGTACACATTATTATCAGTTTCATAAACATCATTTTATACGTATCATATTTTAAGTATTTTTCCATTTTTTCAAGAGTACTGGGAAATTTGTTAGTTTTACGTTTTCATTTAGACATTTCTCTGCTCCTTTTCAGATTGCTACTTAAGATATATATTCAGAACTGGGATATTATCTCAATGACCAAGGATATTATATACTCTAAAATTTCCACTTATGGTTAACACTTTATCACAAAGTGATTTTTCACCTAGCTGAACTAGATAACTAGTTATTGACCAAGTTAGTCTTGGAAACTAGATAGAATTTAAGACACACTTTCTGCTTAAAAATAAAAACATCATCAATGCAATTCCACTCTCTGGTTGTACTTCCCATGTTTCATTCAAACTGCCAGCCATCATATACCATTGCTTTTCAACTATCAAAGTTCATAACATTTATATTATTTAAAAAACTATTCTCATGTTTTATGCCTGAGTTTTAATTCTAAAGATTGAAAACCATTAATGTTATCATTATGTAAATATTATTCAGTATAGGACACAGTATGGCAATTGGACAAATACAAGAAGAGAGGTAATTTTATTTTTAAAGCTATTTTCTTAATGTATATCAAAGGCTTATGTTCAAATGAGTTAGTTATTTTAAACTCTCAGTTACTCAATTTGTTTCATTTATCTAGGGTAGATTTCTTGTTAACTTGTGTGTTTGTTTTCTCTTGAAAGTTTAGTATTTTCCTCTCACTCCCACACTTATTTTCTTGTTCACAAAGAAACAAAGAAATGTTTGCTTCCTTGGCCAAACAACTAAGTCATCCAGCTTCTTAATAAAATATGTTCAAGAGAATAATTTTTTTAAAAACAATCTTCTTAGAAACCCTGCTGCTATCTCTTCTAAATTTGATACATGCTTTTTATTCTGACATTTCTTTTAATAGCATTCCAAGTTTAATTTCATATATATATATATTTTTTTAATTTCTAGCTGTCCTCTTGCTTTGTTTCCAATTATGC
>NW_027529463.1:8567-50311 GCF_008692635.1 Crocuta crocuta | reverse complement strand
CCTCAGTTGTCTCAGATTATAATTTGAGAACTACTTTTATAAAGTGATATGTACATGCATTTATACTGGATATATATATATATATATATGTATATATATATATATATATATTTTTTTTTAAGTAAAGTCCTTCCAAAGGGGAATATTTCTCCTTTTGCCCTCACACTTGATTGAGTGATTAGCTGGGATAAAATTTCTAGGTTCAAAATAATTTTGCTCAGATTTTTCAAAACTTTATGTCTTTTATTTTATGCTTTTGATTTTACTCGAATGTACAGGCATCAAACACTGGCTGCCCCAGCATGTTTTTAATTCTGCTATTCCAAGAGGTTTTCTCTATGAAACTAAAGACTGGCTGCTTATGTATTCTTAGACATGTAAGCCCTGAATAATTACACTATGGACATTAATCATGGGAGCCCTAAAGTTCAAAGGGTAATAATGCAGGAACTTAATTTGATTCTTTTGCACAATGGCCTGCAAGTGGGAATGTAAATAAGCCAACCTCTGGAGGTATAGATAAAAATGGAGATAGCCACGGATGAAATGGAACCAATATAATAATTTAAGTTATCTTCCTCATCCAGCAAGAATTACATGCCATAATTCTACCATTTTTCTTCTCTTGGCTGAAAATTTTCTTAATTCAGGAATGAAGATAGTGGGTGGTAAAAAGACAACATAGGATCAGAAATATTATTATCTGTGCTCTAGGCATTTCTGTCACTAACTAGTGATAAGCCTGTAACGGAGCCATAGCCTCCCAATCATAACACGGTGATACTTAAGGTCCTATCCATTCTAAAATTCTACAATAATACAAAAATAAATATCCACAAATGGTCTTTCTATTTCTGAATATGTACAACCCAATCAAGCATTAAGCATATAGGGGTCACATATCAGCATATGTAACACATTTATATACTGATTTTATTAAACAGTCACTGTATTTAGTGCTAACACCTATCTTCCTCCTGTCCAGGATGCAGTGATTGGTCTCTACATAATTTTCTTATCCCACACAACTTATTGATGAGTTTTAAAGCACACAGAATCAGAGGAATGCCTGAATTATAGTACTATTACATATTTAATCAACAATATGAAACTAAAATGTTTTTTTAATTAAACCTCCCTTTCATATACAGTTTTGTTTTTTCTTCCTAACTCATTCTCACATTAGTCAGCTCAGTAAACCCACCTTTAACATCTTATTGGTTCAGTGTCTATGATCTTAGCGATCTCTGCCCATGTTCATTGTTTTGGCTACTCTCTAATGTTATTGTCACATATGTCCTATATTACCTTAGATCCAACCACTTCACTTTTTCATAAAATTGCAAAGTGACTTGCACATTCTTTTCAATAAAAAAAGGCTTAATCTATATAACTGACAAATGTGCGTTTTATATACACAACTGGGGCAAAATTATCATTCTTCAAATTTTCCATACAGTCTAGTGTTATATCTTATAATAACTAAGATTGTTGAGTATATATTTCTTGGTTATTTAACAAGAACACTTTTATACCATATGGTTTGTTTACCTTACTTAAGTACATTACCTCATTTGAATTATGGTTTGTTTACCTTATTTAAGTATATTACCTCATTTGAATTAATCTGGGGCATAAAGAGAAATGTAATTCATGTTTTACAGATTGGAAAGATGAGGCAAGAAGGTGCTGAAGGATGAGCCACAGGTGTATTCCAGGATGCTGAAGTCAATCCCATTAATATATGCTGCATCCTCCCACTAATAAAATTTGAATTACACTTTTCAATTTTTTTTCATATTTTTCTAATGTCAGCTCAGCTTCAGTATTTTATATAAACTTTTTTAGCCCAAACATCTTTCATTCGTTAAGCATATATTACCCAGCTTCCAACATAAGTCAGATTCTGTGCCAGATACCAGGGCTACTATAGTTTACAAACTCAGATAAGGCCTCTGCTCTCAGGAAGCATGGACCAGTAAAGACAAGACATGAATCAAATAATTTGAGAAACAAATGGATGTCCTAACTGGCAAATGGTGCAAAGTGAAAGCAACCAGTGTCCTCAGGTCCTGTACTTGGGAGATCTGACCTAGTCAGAGGGCTCAGAGAAGGCTACTCTGAACCAGTGACATTTGAGCTTTGGTTGAACAATGAAGCAAGATTTACCAGAGAAGAAGAGAAAGAGAAAACAACACATTCAAAGACCTTAACAATAGGAAGCATGACAACTGGGGAGTAAGGAAAGTAGCCCAGTATGAACAGAATCAAGAGAATTAGAGAGAACATAATTTAAGATGAGACACGAGAAGAAATGGAGGCCAGGCTCTGCAGGGTTTTAAAGCTAAGGTTAGTGAGTTTTGTCTTTATCCAAAAAGCAATGGGACTGTATAATTTAGTTTACATGAAATTTACAGAGCAAGAAAATCCATAGAGACAGAAGGCACATTAGTGGTTGTCAGGGCTGGGGAAGAGTGGGAATGGAGTGTGACTGCTAATGGATATAAGGTTTCTTTGGAGAAGATAAAAATATTCTAAAATTAGATAGGGATGATAATTCACAACTCTATGATATACTAAAAACTATCAAACTGCAACTTTAAAAGAATGAATTTTATGGCATGTAAGTTATATCTTGATAAAGTTATTAAAAAATAACAATAGAAGAAGAGAACTCTCTTAAGAGGATTAGAGTTTTGAAAGGATCATGCTGGCTTCAGTGGTGAAAAATACAGATTTGAGAGTGGAGAAAAAAGGGTATTGTAATAATCTAAGTGAGAGAAATTTAGATAGGAAAACCAATAGGACTTAATGATAGATTGAGGACTGGAGACAAATAGAAAGATGTCCTTTTCTAGCTTGAACAAGGGAATGGATGTTGGTATCATTCACTGACCTTGTGGTAATGGAGGATGGTCAGATGTGGGGGTGGATACTGAGTTCAGTCTTTTATTATGTTGAGTAAGGGGTTCCCTTGAAAGATGTTAAATAAAAATTAGGATATAAAGGTCTGAAACTCAGAGCAGATTTCTCAATAAAGAGAAAACTTACGAGTCTTCTGCATATAAATTAAAATAATAGGCATGGATAGAGGAAAACAGCCCAGAGAGAGAATACAAGGTGAGAAGAGGCCAGGTTTGACTTTGAGAAACAAGCCTCAAGTCTCTGGCCATGTAAACAGTAAAAGTCTGCAGTGGAAAAAGAAAAATAAACAGAAGCCAGAGAAATGGGAGAACTAGGAGCGTGTTCTGTCAAAGAAGACAAGAGGAGCATTTCAAAAATCACTATGGCTGCCCTCATATTACAGTACTACATTGTTTCTTAACTCGTCCTTCCACTAGATTATGAGTTTTTTGAAGGCAAGCATATTTTCCTCTTAAACTTCACTTAGTACTTAGCCCACACGAAGCAATCAATCAATACGTGTGGTTTGCAACTGAATGTTTAAATTTGTTACTTGGTGAAAAAACTGTTACATTAGTAAACCAATTTTTTAAAACATGCCTTTGGGACAAAGAGAAAGAGCTTGTAATTCTATACTAGAAAAACTTTAATGCAACAGACAAAAGGAAAAGTCATTTTTCCTAACTAAACAAAGAAATATATCTAACTCCCTAGTACACTGCAAGGGCATGGCATAAACAGAGGTAAATGAAAATGACTAGCAGTAGCAATAGTCTAGCAGCAATTGTGGTAAAGGCAGAAATGCACAATAAAATTGAGGCTTGCTTAAATTGAAAAAGGAGCCAAGATATTTTCAGAGTTAGACCTTTTAGGAAAAAGCCACACCAATGAAGAGAAACAAAAATCAAGGAGGCTGAGGAAGAGAGGAATTTATGAACCATAGCTACAATTTGGCTCCCACTTACCCAGGAATCAAAAAGATGTTACCAGTTCCTACTGAGCAGGATTATTAATAAACAAGCCTGCCTGTGTAAGAAGTAAGAAAAATCAACAGTATATTCATAATTACACATATATACACATACCAAGTTTAACTACTTAGTTACTTCATAAACTACTTACATTATTCTTTTAATTTGATTCTTTTATTTCTACATTCTAGGAGCTTGTTGAAATCCTAGTGATCAAAACCTTGATGGTTAAGCAGAAACTTCATTAGACCAGAATCACTCAAATACAAGACATCTTCACAGCTGCCCTGAAGAAGTCTGGGTATGGCAGAGTAACTGAGTCTCAACCAGTGCTGGCTAATACTATTCTGAGAAAAATACTGAATACTGGGGAGACCTTCAGAAGACTTTTGGGGCAGTGCTCACTTCAGTATATTAGCAGAGCACAAAGAAAATTCTCTTTGGATAGATATCACCCCCACAAAAGTTTGCAGTGATTTATACTTCTACTGATGTATATCTGAATGTTTGACACCTATTAATAGCTGGACTGAAATTTTCACCCTAACCAAACTTGCTTGAACAGCCTTGGTCAGTTAGGGCTTTGCAAATTAAAGAAAATTTATGATCTGCATTTAGAAAGTTCATCATATCCTTCTTCCTCATTCTAACCTTGTCTTAAATGTTTCACAAATGACACATCACAAAAAGGAGTTAGAAATCTACCATAAATCTAATCTTGTTATCTTCTCTTGCTCTCTTACCATTTTATATATTTCTTTACCTTATCTCTTTTTGTCCTGGAGATATGTAACATATACTTTCTCCTAGCAGCTTTATTTTTAAGTCTTTTAGAAAAGCACTAACTTACTCTCTTTAACTTCTTCTTATAAGAAAATTAGTCAATAACATTCCCATTTATATGCTCTCATCACCCTTTCCATTGGTAAGCGCATCGCATAATAACATATTCTAGACTTGTTATCCTGCAGCAATAAGACTTTTTCTTTAATAAAAAAAAATCTTTCTGTCTCATATTTGTTTCCTTCACCCATGCTGAGGATGCTTTGTTTCTAATACTACCAGCCAGAGGCACAGATACTCAATAATTTCCATTTCCTTCTCTTGTCTGTCCGAATTTATTTAGATGGTCATTTCTTCTCTTATTTTTCTGAATGCAGAAATATAAAAGTAAAGGTACTGTCTTTCCATTTATTTTTCATTTCTGTGGAACACCTAGGAGCTTAACCCCCAAAAGCAAGCACTTTTTTTTTTTAGAGAGACAGAGAGAGAGGAAAAGAGTGAGTGGGCGCTAGGGAGAGGCAGAGACAGAAGGAGAGAGAGAGAATCCCAAGCTGACAGCATGGAGCCTGATTCAGGGCTCAAACTCCTGAACCATGAGATCATGACCCGGAGCTGAAATCAAGAGTCAGACGCTTAACTGACTGAGCCACCCAGGTGCCCCCCAAAACAAGCATCCTTAAGTTTTGGTTCAAGTCAGTTTTCTTGGCTATCAGGGCCATCACTGTGCCTTGAAAACTGATTTTACCATGGGTGCTGATCAGTCTTTCCTTCATTGGCCAGAAACTCAACTGCTAGTCACATGTGGGAACCATTCATTTCGGCTACTGTGGGTCAGAGCAGCTATTGGGGCTGCTTCCCTCCACTGCCTCTGATGGAAAAGTCACCAGGAGAGGAGTTACAAATCACTATATCCACAACATGTTCCACAAAACAGGCTAATGAGCATGTAGTTTGGGGAAGTTATCTTCTCCACAGAAATCCAAATAAGTAAACCCAAGACTCTGAGAAGCACTGCACTAAAGAATTATATTTTACTTTGTTTAACCTTGAATTTCCTACTCTTCTTAATTTGAGAACATCTGTTTTGTTGTGCACCTGTGTAAAAACCGTTAGCATTTGGTGAATCAAAGTTTAAGAAACAGTCCTCTGGAAACCTTTAGATTAAGAACCAAGGCCAATTCTTACTCAGCTAAGGTTAATAGCCTTTAGAACACTAGACAAATCTTTATAGGACAAGATTTTCTCATGTGGTTTTTCTCCTTGGACTTCTGTAAGAAGCTCTATTTATTACATAAGTCTATATTTTTAAGGTGCTCCCTACAGGGAGAAACTGCCTCCACCTTACCCAAAATTTGAGGATCTGATGTCAGCAGATCGGTGTTCATATCCCAGCTCTGTTATTAGCCAGCTTCAATTTTCTCCTCTGCAAAATTGAGAATAGGTCTCCACTAATATTAGCACAGCCCAGGGCAAAAGGACAAATGAGGGCCAATACACCAATATACTGTTTGTCTAAATACCTGAAAGTTATCAAGTAACTTATAGCCCCCTACTAGCCTATTTTCCACTCAGCCTCCTCTTCCCCACTCCTCAAGTCTAGTCCTGTGGAATGTGCTCACCAACCAGAGGTCAGAAAGCCACCTTGCCCTCCCTGGGCTGGCCCCTCCCCCCTACAAGCCTGGGTAGGAGCTCTGATCTGCTGGACCTGGGCAGGGCAGAAGCTTCTTGTGCCTCCTGGATGGTGACTGGAGTGCCAAAGGGATTACTTTCTGAGTCAGGATTTACAGACAACTCTAGGCACCTAACAAAACTAGATCATCCAAGCACAGGGTATGAGGTAGGGAGGAAAAGAATGCAACTAACTAGAGATTTTGGTCCGTCCAGACACCCGCTTTGGTGATTTGGGACAGCCGGATGGAAGCAAGTACACTGGTTCTTTTTCTAGTTTCCAAAAGCAGAATATGTGATATGCATGCATCACACACATACACACACTCTCTCTTTCTCTCTCTCTCTCTCTTAGCCTAGATCCTCTGGCTTGGGGCAATTGTTTTGGCTAATGCTTTTACTTTCCATAACTCTTGTAGTGTTGAATTCATTCCAAAAAGGTGGGGGGAGGGAGAGAGATAGGAAAATCTTAGCTTAAAAAGGAAAAAAAAATGTCTTTGTGTTTTAATATCTATGACATGCAGTGTCATCTAAGGCTCAGAGTACTGACTGGGGGATGTTTTTACTCATATCTAAGGGCAGGAGTGATTGAGACAATCATACCTATTGCATAGAGTTGTGTGGGAATTAAATATGATGATGCATGTGAACTGTGTATTGTACAATTTTCAAAATCAGGAGTCACTTTTCCCTAAGTATTGCCAATAAATCTCGTTGGGGAAAAAGAAGGCAATGAGCTATATTTTTAGAAGATGAACAAACCTGCAAACCAGGCTAAGTGTTATTCCATTGCTCAATTAATTCAACACATTGAGACATTATAGCATTGTGCTGGACTCTGTGTTTAAAAGATTATCAGTTTTCTCATATATTCCAGAATAACTAGATAACTCAACTCTTTAAGAATAAGCATTAGGGCCTGACTTCAACTCACTGTCTGCTTTAATGGAGAGGGGGAACAGACCCCTTATCCCCTCCCTTAGAAATAATAAGGAGAGATGACATTCAGTCTAACTTGATGAACTCATATAGAATATTTTTATTTTTTTGTGCTCAGTACAAATGTAGTTACATCTGTCACCATATACTATTACAATACCATTGACTGTATTCCTCATGCTGTACCTTTTATTCTCATGACTTATTCATTCCATAACTGGAAGCTTATATCTCCCACTCCTCATCACCCATTTTGCCTGGCCCCCCCATCCTCCTCCTCTGGCAACCATCAATTTGTTTTCTGTATTTATAGGTCTGATTCTACTTTTTGATTATTCTTTTTTTTGTTTGTTTTTAGATTCAACATATGACTGGCATCATATCATATCTGTCACATGGAGTATTTCTAAATAGCAGGTGCCCCTGATACTTTGCATCAATTAGACATAGGTTGACCCAATTTTTGGATAAAGAGCTTGCATGAAATTTTATAATTATATATATTCCAGGGGCACCTGGGTGGCTCAGTAGGTTAAGTGTCTGACATAGGCTCAGACCATGATCTCTCAGCTGGTGTGTCCAACCCCACATCAGGCTCTGTGCTGAGAGCTCAGAGCCTGGAGCCTGTTTCAGATTCTATGTCTCCCTCTCTCTCTGCCCCTCCTCCTCTCAAGCTCTGTCTTTCTCTGTCTCTTTCTCTGTCTCCCTCTCCCTCTCTCTGTCTCAAAAATAAATGAACATTAAAAGAATTTAGAAAAAAGTAATAAAATAACATAAATATATGTAACAATGATACAAAATTTATTTTTCTGAGAAGCAAATGCACAGGTCTTGATGGGACTGTCTTTACATATAATTTGCTAATCTCATAAAGAGAAGAAAAACTTTTTAATTGTATTGCAAGTACTGCAGGGTTTCAGGCCTCTGAAGTGGAATTTGGTCAAGGATATTCTAAGCAAGTGGTTAACACTTTATATGCTATATATTTCGTGTCTATGTATATTTACCTATAAATATTCGTATTCTCATGCATAGCCTTCAACTCAATCAAGCCATCAGCCTACTGAATAACCTATACTCACTGCTACCAAGAAGCTAAACTTTTATCCATGCAGGGCCATGTCCTCCCACCCAAACATCCTTCAGGGAAAGGGCCCTGAGAATCTCCTCTGGATCCCTATCTTCACCACTCCTTCAGCCCAACATTTTTTAATGACATATATACATATTTGCCTTGCTGTTGAGATGATAAATCACTTGAGAGTGGAGAACAGAAATCAAATGACTTCATATCCGAATGCCTAGCATAGTGCTAATGACTTTACTTGACCAGAGAATAGCTAGTTATTATGAAGCAGACCTAAAGGTCTATATAATTAATTAGTGCTCAGCTTAATTGCTGTTTTAATTCCAGAAGTAAGGCTAGACAACCTAGCAGGCTATTTGAGATCTGCTTTGTTCAACATGCTGTCAGACACCTGACAAAAACAGAGATATGAACTAAGTAATGCAAACCCTCAACTAATTAAGGGGTTTTGTGTGTATGTGTTCCTATAATGAATAATTAACAGAAGCAATTGGAAAGACTTTCATGCTAACATGGTGGAAGCTGCAGTTGGATTTGATTTCCCTTCTGTGTTTCTTTCGAAAGCATTCATACACCAGCCACCATCCTTTATATTATGTTTATAGATACGTCATGTCTGGGGCCTCTGAGGTGGAAATTATGACAGTTGTTCTAGCACCAGTGATAGAAAGACAATTAAAAAATAATTAACAAGAATAATTAGCATGGGGCCAAGGGAGGAGAGCTTTTATTTTATTAGCTGGTTTGATGTGATTAAATATATACAGAACCCTTAGCTAGGAAAGCACTTTCATATGGCAATATGGAAGAAACTACAATTTCTCATTTTTATTTTATTTTCTGCTTTTCCTTCCCACCAACAGCAAGAAGTAGTCTCTGTGATCCTCGCTGCTTTTTGAAAAATGCCATCCTGCATCTCTCACAGCGTATCTCCATTTGACTGAAGACATAACTGCACAGCTCAAATGAAAACACAGAAGTGGAACATCAGGATCTGTCAGCATAATGCTTCTGGGGGTTGCGTATTAGGTGATTACTTTGGCACCAGCTCAGGAGAAAAGAAAGAGAAAGGAAAAGGTGAAAAGCATCGATAGGATTTTTACTTGTTTTTGCTTATCATGTTTTACTTTCCTGAGAGCAAGACTAACCTATGCTGGTTAAAAGAACAGAGCTGTTAACATTCACTTTTAGCCAGTAAGGTGTTCCCAGAACGGATTATCTTATAATTGGACAAGACAGCATACAATTTTATCCAGTAATTTCCCTGTTACAGGGAAGCTGTACACACTCAAGAATGATCTCCTGCTGAGAGAAAAGCCCTTAGTTAAACAACTCAGCCATCCAGCAAGAGCACACGCTTTGTAGTCAGACAGATCAGACGGAAACACTAGCCTCCCTCATACTAGAACTGAGTGAACCTGGACACAGTACTTTCTCTTTCTGAACTGATACTGTGTGTAAAGTGGTGGCAATAATATTCACCTAGCCTGGTATTTGCATTATCATATTTGAAGGCTACTCTTTTTATCACTATATTTGTTACTATTATTTGGTTATTTAACCAATTTAAATCTCTGAACCTGCTCCCTCCCTCACCTGCAAAATGTTGACAATACTCAAGTGTTTAGTATGAGATTTAAATGAGGTCCTTGAGTAAAGCTACCCAGGCTATATCACCTATTAATATCCACTAAGCGCAAAAGTAGGGAATGTTAGTAGGTAAATAAATTTTTTACTTAGATTTATTGAAAGAAAAAAAAACAACTAAAGATCTGATATAGCTACAGATATAGGCATCAGGACAATGGCTTTTGTATTCCAAGGATCAAAGCATAGTAGCCCTTAGTTCTTTTTGTTTACTTGCCTTTTGTGTATTATAAATCTATGCAGGAAACCAAGCTGTCTCCTAAGTGCTAGATATTTGTTAAGGCATGAAAATATAATTAACACGCCATCACACCATTCTGTTTCTCCTGGAACTTGATAGCACTGTGAAACAAGAAAACAGGGTAAATGAAGTGAGAGGAGCCTTTAACTGTGATTGTAATGGTAGATAGGAAATAATTTGTGATGATTTGGATTCTTCAGATGAGTTTCTCAGATGCAATTTGCCTAGAGGACATGGGAGATGGAGAATGGGTGTACAATCACAGCACAGGGTGTGAAAAGGCCTGGCCTGTATGAAGTTATCACAGTGAGTTTATAGTAATTTGTGTTAATCATACCAGGAAACTCACTCCCCAGGAGCTGTGGTTCCCCTGGAGGTCACAAGATTTTTGATAGAACCCAACCTAGGCTCTCAGAGACTAGAAAACTTTACTAGGCTCATGATATCTATCAGCATTATTTCGTCATTCATTTAACAAATATTTTTTAACAAGATCCCATGCTAGTCATTGTCCTCTTAGACTCGTAGTCCAGTGGGAGGCAGAAAGAGGCTATCTCAAAGTCAAGCTCTAATAAATGAACATTAAGAAAATGTGATGTAGACTGAAACTTCCATCACCATAGCCACCAAGATCTCATAATAAACTGCAGAAATATTATCAGGGAGGGAGAGATTGAAAGTGCAAGACTAAGCAAGACATGTTTGCCCTTAGCACTTTCATGCATTTATCTTACTTTCCCTTGTTGAGTTTTTGGCACCTTGTTTTACAGCATGAACCAAAAGCTCTGAAAAAGTCCCAGGTATATCTGATTTTTCCCATCATGTTAGAACCAAGAATAATTCTCAAATTCTTCCATGTGCAAAAATACTAAGATGAAATATCTCAGTTCAGGTGATGGCAACCAAACTTTAATTACAGCACCAAGAACATTTTAGACAAATATTTTTGACTGAGTAAATGAACAACAAAAGTCTCTGGGGTGGAAGAGAATGAAGAAGTTTATGGATGAATAAGGAAACATTTTCAGAGGAACAAAAGGAGGGATACAGATTTCGGCAGGCTGGCTGCCTCTGAAAACAGGGTGTTTCTTATAGTTCATTCCAATTCTGCCTGAGACTCTCCCTTTCAAAACATCCACAACTGTTAGATAAAAGAAAGCTAACAGTTGGAGGACATTAAAGCTGATTACCAATAGATTGCATTAACATGCAAAGCAATTAGGAACCACTGAAGGGTAGTAACATGATGGGCTGATGCTTTGTGTACTGACAATAATTCTGAATCTCTGAAAGTTAACTCCATCTGCAGCCAGCCTTAGACACTGATTCAGGGCTTCAAAATGGTATCTGTCAATACCCTTGTCTCCATCATGTCCTCTTCACATGACAAACTCCAAGGCCTATACCCATCCAACCAAATGGCTGCCTCCCACTTTCCAAGTCTACTGTGATTGGCTGAATGCTATAAGTAGTTTTCTGTTGAAGTCACTGTACTTTGAAGACCTCTCCTCTCATGTGATCTTGAACACTGCGAAATAATCTGTCTGTCTACATTTAACTGTCTGTCCAGATTTATCTCTGACTTCCATTTTCCTCAGCTTGTAGTCAGACAGATTAGACCGAAACACTAGCCTCCCTCATACTAGCACTGAGTGTGCCTGTACACAGTACTTTCTCTTTCTGAACTGATACTGTCTGTAAAGTGGTGGCAATAGTCCAAATATCTCTTCAAGTACTATCTGCCATTATTTCCCTCATCATTCTCTGATGACCAGGTGGCTTCCCAGCTCACAGGTAGTAAAATCCATGAGAATTCTCTCAACTGCACATACAAGGTCTTCTTTGTCCTATCCATGCTAATTTTGGTATTCTAGCTTCCATGAAATCACCCCATCAATGACTCCATCTCTGTCCTGTATACTAGCCATTTCATGTTGAGTGGTTGTATATGAGTATATTCAAATCTCTCCTACTTAAAAACAAAAGGCACAGCCATATAATCCCTTAGTTATCTTCATAGATATTATAAAAATTGCTTTCCAGAAATATTATTCCATTTTAAGAACAGATTTTTCTTCACTATAAAACTGTTAAAGCTAATTGGCTAAAACTGAGTCTGTGGACCCTTATTGAATACAATATAAATTCTCTAATACAGCATGCTAGATTCCTCATTACTTGTCCTCCAACCAGCTTTGCTCCTCATCTCTTACCCATATTTCTTATGCACCTTATGAAATACTGAATCATTTCACCCAACATTTTGTATCACCACTCTGCATTTACAACAAGTTGTCCTCTTCCAGAAATATAGCCTGTTATAAAACAGTGGTCTGTGGACAATTCTCATCAGAAGGAAACCATAAGTAAAGTAGCAATCTGAGCCCTAGCTTGTTCATTGTACCTGCAGAAGAGCTTTAAAGTTATCCTTAAGGAAATGGTAATTTCTAAAGCTTTGTAATCAGAGGTATAATTTTGTGTTTCAATGTAGATTACTATATATGAAAAGTGATTTAAAGGACAATGATACAAAAAGGTAAAGCCAACTAGAAGTCTACCATGACTGTGTGCAAATGAGAACTGATGGGGGCCTGAAATACCCATAGTAGTTGAGATGTGGTCTCAAAGAGGCCCACGGAATAATACCCCAGAGGTCAGAATTAAGAGGAAAATACACCATTACAAAAAACAAGGCTATAGAATCCAGCATGAGGACTGATAATCCCAACATCAAATGCCATAGAAAAGAACCAATAATGTGTCCATTTGGGATTGATAAATAAGGAGCCATTTTTAAACTAAACAACAACTATAATACAGTAGAAGCAGAAAGAAGAATGCAGATTTGATGAGTGAATGGCAGACAGGGAGTGAATTGGTGAGTGTCTAATACTCTCCAAGAAGTTTGAACAGAAGGGAGGTGAAATAGACTAGAAAAGTCTAGAAGCTCTATAAAGACAAAGGGTTAGTGAAGATGAGAAAGAGATTTGTTATTCATAGGCTGAAGGAAAAACTTGGAAAACCTTTTCATAAAGGATCAGATAGTAGGTATTTTAGTCTTCTTTAGTCATAAACCATGAGGTCTCTATAGCAACTATTCAACCCTGCTGTTATAGCACAAAGTAGCCAGAAACAATATGTGAACTAATGGGGATAGTCCTGTTCCCATAAAATTTTATTTACAAAAAGAAGCAGGACTCTCTAGCCATAGTTTACTGGCCCCTAAGTGCCCTCAGTTAGACAGAAGCCATGGGATTCAGGGCAAAGCTTGGCCTTAAACAAGAGAAAAAGGGAATAGTGATGTACATCTGTCAACAGAGGCTGGATTAGCAGTAAATAAAAACTTGAACACATAGTTAAAATATCAGTTCAGGGGTGCCTGTGTGGCTCAGTCAGTTGAGCATCTGACTCTTGGTTTTGGCTAGGTCACGGTCTGGTGGTTCTTGAGATGGAGCCTCATGTCAGGCTCTATGCTGATAGCATGGTGCCTCTTGGAATTCCCTTCCTCTCTCTCTGCGCCTTCTCTGCTCATGCTTTCTCTCTCTCAAAATAAATAAATAAATAAACATTAACAAATAAATAAATTAAATGTCAAATCAATCTGTTAAAATTATTAAGGGACATATCCTTAAAATGAACCCAGCTTTTTCTACAATGGCTCTTTATAAGACTCTAAAGAAAGAAATATTTACTTAGTTGTATTGAAATAATTGGTTACTTTTAAATTCTCAACCATGATTGATCTAGTGTCAACTCTTGGAAATCATGAAATCTTATTAATGATAGCAGCCAAGACCTCCTCCTTACATGAACTTAGTAGAACACAAACTCATCACTGCCTACTCTAAGAGGAAGGCCTAATTTAAAAAGGATCACATTATTCTCTTTCAACCCTAGATCTACAGATATCTTACTTGAAAAACTGATTGTGCAATCTTGGCTTATTTCCATGACTAAGGCAATGTGATTAAGTTCCTATAGGCTTTAGATAATCACCCAAGCTTTTTGATTCTTATAATCAGGTCAGAGCTTCAGTCAATGAAGCTCTCCTAACACTATTGACTGCTTTAAGAACCTGGAAAGGATAGCACCTAAAAACAAGAACTGCAGTCATGCTGAACAAAAAAGCCTTTTAAGCCTTGGTACAGCTTAAACAATATGACAGTGAGATATGAGCATGACATGGATGTTCACATACTAATGGATGATAGGCAGGGATTTATTTATAAGGCAAAATGGGGTAATTCTACCTGTTGCTGATTTTCTAATCATTGTTATGTTCTTCAGGGAGACAGACAGACTAATCACCATCATCATAATTAAGCAGTGTGAACTTCAGTAGCTTCCCAGATTCAGCCAAAATTTGCTAGGTGAGGTTTTTTGTTTGTTTGTTTTTTGCCTACTTCCTACTTACATTATGTGAATAGTATGACTGACTCCTCCTAAAAACATTCTAGCAAGTTAACAGTTTTCCTCCTCCATAAAAAAAAAAAGAAAACTAGTTGAATAACAGTGGCCTTTGCCTTCCCACCCACCTATCTACCCACCAACAAAAATGTCTTATTTGAGGCAGAGAAGCAAGGTGGTAGACATTTGGTGGCAAAGATCAGTGATGCTAGAGCAAAATAATAATAATAATAATAATAATAACAATAATAATAATAAACATTCTAGTTCCTGTCAGGGGAGACACTGAAGACTTTAACTCCTCTCTAAGCCTGATCTGCTGAATGGCTCTGGGGAAAAGCTGTAGGCAGCCCTTCTCTGCTGTGGATGGAAGAAAAACAGGAATGGAAGAAAAATGTGTTAGGATGCAAAGAGGTGAGGAGGTGAGAGGAACAGGCAAACAACAAATAAATCTCTTGGTAGTGTTTTGGATTGATAGCAGTTCATCCTGAAGCATTTCTCAAAACCCCACACATGCAATTTCACAAAAAAAAAAAAAAAAAAAAGAAAGCCCTTCAGGAATATAAGCAGAAAAATATAGCAAAGAGCCTAATGGTGAAAAAGGAAAGGAAGTACGTTGGACCAATTTTGATTGGTCAAAACATTACAGGAAGGACCACGAGCTCTCGAATTCCCACAAGGTCCAAGTAAAGGCTCATTTTTTATGGTCTCACCCTTCTGGCATTCTATTTGGTTGGTTGAAGTGTTGAGTCACAGCCCTTCTGGGAATAGAATCTGTCCCAGAAAACCACACAATAACAAATGTTACAGGCAGTCCACTAAATCATATGCTAAGAAAACCTTGACTTACTCTGAAGCTATATTTCCTCAGTGCTCAGAATCTGAACCTGGCTCCAAGCATCTATTTGATGTTGAGTTATCTCTGTAAAATCCTCTGCAGAAGCAGGAAGCCCTAAAGCCCTGGAAGTATTTTAAAAGTTCTTGTTCCAATGGGATGAGATACCAAAATCACAGCTCAAAACAAAAACCTCCACTATGACCAAAATAACTTGTTCCACGTACAAAACTTCATATGGTATCTCTGGATGCCACTCCACAATTTTTGTATAACAAATAGCTTGCATTTCTAAACCATTTATATTTTACCCAAGTGCTTTTACATACCATCACATTTATATGCTTTCTTTTTGAAGAGTAGCTATACTTATGGATGATCTATATTTTCCAGGCTATTCAAGCACATAACCACAAAGCAACACATTTCTAATCCTCTCCCACTTGTTCTTTGAGAACTCAAGTATATCCTATAAGTTCCTTGGAAAATATTCTAGGAATCAGCATAGGATTTTTTTTTTTTACATGAAAACCAGGAATTAATTAACTCTCTTGACCAGCACTATTTTCCTGTGCTCTGGCTCAGGTCTCTATTGTGGGGCTACAGAGCCAACATCAAAAGTGGTAACTATGCTGCCTCAGTTTTCCAAAGGCATGACCACCACCACCAGTGCCAGTTATGATGACCAAGACTGCCAATGTCAACCATAAATATTGCATCAACACTTGTAAAC
This sequence comes from Crocuta crocuta, assembly GCF_008692635.1. Taxonomy (NCBI): domain Eukaryota; kingdom Metazoa; phylum Chordata; class Mammalia; order Carnivora; family Hyaenidae; genus Crocuta; species Crocuta crocuta. The sequence goes on along the minus strand of NW_027529463.1, from coordinate 34,096 downwards.
ATCAAAAATGATGCTGAAGTTCATACCATATCTGATGCCTAATATTGGAGCCCCTCCACTAACTCTGCCACTATTATTACATACACTACTATCCCCTGTTCTACAGATGTCCTTGTTAATTGCTGTCAAGGCAGTAACTATTGTGGCCAATAGTGCCATCAATGCCAAGATTACTATTACCACTTCCTGAGGTCCAATGTTGATTCTACCATGGCTCTGGTGACAGCACCAATGAAAAGTTTCTTTTTAACCTTAATCAGTCATTTATTGTACCCCTCTTATGACAGAAAGACACCAAGTAGTAGACTAATAGATGGCTGCAACATCCACCTATGTGCTACAGCAAAAACTCTAGAATGTATTTGAGAACACTTTCCCTTACCCCCACATCCAAAACATCATTAAAATTACTACTTCCATATCTTATCCAGAATCCATCTATTTCCCTTCATTTCTATCCTGACTACTCTCATTCAAGCCATGATTATATTTAGTCTAAACTTTGAAATAACCCTTGAATTGGTCTTCCTGCTTCCATTCTTGCCTTCTGAGAATCCATTCAACAGATATCAGCTAGAGAGAGAACTTTATAACTATAACTCACACCACATCACTTCCTTGTTTAGATAACTCCAATGGTTCCCTACTGTACTCCAGCTTATCAAGTTCTTTGTGACATGCCTTGGCTAACCCCTCAAACCTCACAGTTTTTTGACTTCACTAATGTGTCTTCAGCCACTTTGGCCTTCTCTGTTCCCCAAACATATCAAGCATAGTCCATTCTGAGAGTCTTTGCACTTGTTATTCATTTTTGCTTGAGTTGTTTCTTCAAAATTAGTGTGGCTCTCTTTTCCAGAGAAAACTGCTCCCTGACCAGCCAATCCAAAGAAACTTTCCAGTCATTATTTTTGCACTGTATTTTCATCTGAAAAAAAATTACCACACTATTTTCTTTTTTATCCAGTTGTTTATTTATTTAAATTGATGTCACATAAATATACTTATATGAAATAAAATCTTCACCCACAAAGTCTATAGGATTGTACAAGTAATCTGTTTCAGAGAAAAATTGCATTCTGATTCCCCTGAAAGTGTTAGTCAGTAATTGATATGTCCAGTCCAGAAGAATATAAAAACTCAGATATTCAATCAATGTCAAGATATCTCTGTCCAATGTAGACTTACTGCAAGTAGGAACTCTACAGCAGGAAAGGGAGGCATGCAAAGGTTCATTAGTTCCCTATTCACCATTACCATACTTTCACTATATCCTCCTAATACATCTTCCAGTCTTTTCCATGTTTGGGGAGGAGAGGAGAGGAAAAAAATTAGAAAAGACTTTCCTCTAAGACTGGTATCCAGTATCCTCTGGAATGGTTTCCTCTGGCCTTGGCAGATATTTTAAGTTCTCTCTTTCTCTCCTGGGCACTTCTATGTATTCTTCAAAACCATAATCACCTCCATTTCTGGAAATCCATTTCCTGCAGCCCTCTGATAGACATAGTCACCCTCCTTCTGGACACCAAAGAGACTCCCTTTGGCCCCTAGTCTTAGGCAGCAGGCCTCCAATCAGATTCTTTCTACTAGAGTGTCCCAATTCCCCTAGAGGTCCCTTAACACTCCCCTACATGGATCAGGTTCCATGGATAGTTCCACACCATTTGCTCGCTCTCTCTCCTTTTTCTACTATACAAAGGCAGTCATGGTTCTTACCACTTTCTTTACAAGCCTTCTAAAGGGATCCAGCACCTCACTTCGAAATGTGAAGGTACATGAAACTTCTTATCAAGGTCTTTTATACATTTTTGCAATCTTATCAAAATATACAGATACTATTAACAAGTCCTTCTATGAAACATCTTCCACACAAGATTAGTTTGTCACTCTTCATAGTATCAGTTTAGGCAATGAGGGAAATAGAGAATATTCAGAGTGATTATGTATTAAGCCTTATGTACGTAGCCCAGGATATGTAGTCCAACCTTATGGTTAGTCCCATATGGCAAGTCTAAGTTAATAAGGCTAAAGGAAAAATAAATGCCACTTTGGTTCATTTGACAGTGACCATTAGCCCATGAGTCCATAAAGAGTATATTTTCTATAAATACTTCAACATTCTTGTTTTTAAGGTTATTACATATCCCGGTGGAGCAGAGAGTTGATATCAGCATCTAGGTAAAAGTGAAGAATGAATTGTTCAAGATATTCAACCCACCACTATCACAGACCCTGGCTTGCTTGTGGATGCCATTTGTAATAACACAGACTTCACAAAGCTCACTTGGAGAGAGACTCTCCAAATTCCCATATACTCACCTCCAAAGGAACTCAAAGTCTCCCAGAAAAGTTCCCTTATTAACTCCAACATTTCTGAGGGTTGGCCAGGGAAGCATTAAATTTTTAGTGCCAGAATTAATGCCAGATGACAAGTGCATTGGAATTATCCTTCCTGATTTATGATGCCATGTAGGACAGTAAATGAGACCATTCTTTCCCTTTGGGTCAGTTGAAACTCTTAATTCTTTGTTTCTCATGGTACATCTTTCTGGAATGGGGCAAGCTGTAAAAGCGAAGAAAAAAAAAGAAAAAAGAAAAGAAAAAAAAAAGGATCTGACAGTGTAAATCCTAGGTATTTGATGTAAATCCTAAGTATTCTCTTTCTTCCCCAAACCAGCCTAGATAACCATTATGGAGAAAAGTCAAAATTGTCAAATTATGTCAAAATTGCACATAAAACAAAAAACCTAACAAAGAAAAACTAGTGCATGTTCTCTGACAGTTAGAATAAAGCCATAAAGATCACCTACTCCATGCAAAGAGGAAAAATCTGAAAGTAATTATATTTAATGTTTAAAAAACCCTCCACAGAACTTTAATAAAAGTTTCAAACAACACTTTGTTTTAGGTAGAATGGATCCTCACCAACTAAGTGGAATTGAACCTCAGTTTCCTCAGATGTTAGGAAGGACTATGTATACTTATGGTTGATTTAAAATGTTAATAACTCAATACATAATACTTTGAGATTAGAGAGCAGATAGATCTGATAAGCCAGAACATTTTACTTTTCTGATCAGAAGATTTAACTTACTTTCTTTTGTTTTAAGTTTATTTATTTATTTTTGAGAGAGAGAGAGAGAGAGAGAGAGAAAGACAGAGGGAGAGAATGAGTGGAAGAGGGGTGGTGAGAAAGGGAGACAGAGGATCCAAAGTGGGTTCTGCACTAACAGCCGAGGCTGATGCTTAGCTTGAACCCACAAGCCGTGAGTTCATGACCTGAGCTGAAGTTGTATGCTTAACTGACTGAGCCACCCAGGCACCCCTCAAGTCACTTTCAAACCAGGTTTTACTTATGCTTTCAGTTCAGAAGCCCTCCATGAATGTGTTTTACTTAGAATAGTGGCACAAGAAAGTTCTATAACCCCACTTTACAATTCCTGTAGTTGTTTTACATCTGAGCCATGACCTCTTTATAAACACCTATATATTAGACCTTAAAGACTATAAGATCCTATTTACTTGGTTGACTCAGTCTCACATCTCCAGAAAATGACCCAAGAACAGTAATATGTTTAGCACTTCTTGCTTCTGGCAACAAAACTGACAACCTTATTTATATGATTTTTATATAAAACACTAATATTGTCCCTCACGGGTAAAATGAAAGACATTTGTTTTTTGTGTCTAATATCTTTTTAGAATAAAATGAGTGGAAAAAGAAAACCAATTTTTCAGACTAACTTGCTGAATAGCTTTTAGCTGTCTAGGAGAAACAACCCTGGAGGCCAACCCCTTCACCTGGCATGTTCAGAATTTCATTGCGAATTACTGTGCCTGTGAATCAGAATCTGGCTGCTAAGCATGTCCCAGTCTGCAGGCTGCAGAGCTCTAAGGAGATCAGCCACAAAGGCATTAATTAGGAAGAAGTTCTGGAGGACAGTTAAGCCTTTGCCGTGTTGTTAATAAGCATTTTCATACAGAGTGACTGGAAAGCATTCAACAGCGACTGCAAGCCCCAGTAAGTTGTCAAACGGGAAGCCCCACATGGGTGAATTCGCCCTGTTTACCTTGCTTGATATAAAGCCAGAGGAGGGCCAGGCAACAGCCATAAATTCAAATAAGCTTTTAAAGCCTTCTCAATTGATCACTACATAAAAAGACACAGAGCAATTGTATAATCACCTCACACACAGGTAACTAAATATATTGCCCTTTCCAAATTCACTGATGTAAAACACAGAAGCTTTTTCTCCCCAGTTAATGGTTGAGAGAAGCTTTATATTGCTTTCTTGTGAACTTAATACCCAGCAAATAAATGGCAGTTCTGGAAGCAGTTCCTTGGGTCAGACAGTAACATATATACAATGGAATCTGCTTGTGGTAAAATAACTATTACAAGTGGAGTGGAATTAAAGCCTTCGTTGCACTTCTGTCTCTTGCATGTATATTAAATTTTTCTGTGAAGGTCAAAGAAAACAAGATTTTCTTCTAAATTACTTGTCTTCTTAAGTCATATTAAGACACATAAACCTGACTTGCAAGGTGACATAAACCTGGGGCAGTGAATGAATGACACATGGACTATTTGTAAATTCACAGTTGATGAACCCCTGAATTAACATATTTTGCAGTGGAGTTATGGGGAACAGAAATTATCATCACACCTAAATGGGGAAGTAAGCAGATGCTAGATACCAATAATACTTTCCTAGTGTAAGTACTGTATGTGATAATTTGGGCAAAGAGAAAATTGAAGTCAGAATTTAAATTCTAGATTTTATCCTTGACTCCACAGTCCAAGCACACAACTTCTATAACTACACAAACAACACTATTATTTCATTCTTCCATTGAGGTAGTTTAAAAGGAGAAAAAAAAGATTCCAACCTCAATGTTATTTCCAAATACTTACATTTCCTCATATGACTGTCAACAGAGAAATAGGCATCCTCAGATATCTCATAAGCTTTTACAGGTTTCTTTGTTTCAGATTCTCTATCTCTTTAGTAAGTGTGGCTTCATAACACTAGCAATATAGTCCTGACTATATTATTGACTACATTATTCATGTTAAACTTCAACATGTTAAACAGAATATATAGCATATTTTAAATAAATAGCAATTTATTTGATTTCTAAGCTATATAGCCAGTTGCTAAAGATCTCTGGGTTTATTTACATAAAAGTCATAAAAACTGAAACTTCTAAGGATCTGATACTTCCATAGCAGACTAAGACTTCAAAGACTATCCCTTCCTCTGCTGCCCTGAAAGTCATATAAGTAGATTCAATTTGACGTTTATAGACCTTAGGTGCATGTTCAATAGTCTTTCCCATAAACAGAAGCACAGTGTGTGACTAGCGAGTACTGCTCAAATTAGAGGCTGAGATTGGGTTGCAGGAGGTGGTAACAACCAAAACATTGGATGAAATGAGTCTTGCTACTCAAACTGTGGTCCCAGAAACAGTAGCATTAGCAGCTCCTGGAAGCTTATTAGAAAAGCAGAATCTCACGCTCTACTCCAGACCTACTTAATTGAAATCTGCATTTTAACAAATCTATATATTTAACAATAATTGATTTATGACAGTTATATCTCAATTAACGTTTTTAATTAGTAAGAAGAAAATTGAAAAAATATATTAAACAAAACAATATCTTGAGGTAATTTGTGTGCATAAGTTTTGAGAAGCCCTGGGCTAGAGCTGAGACAGCCTGCTGTGATTAATTCAATTCAGGATTCCATAGTGAATGAGGTAGGGGAAGGAGTCAAAGTCAAGGGTGGGGAGACCAAATGCAAAACCAAACCAAAGACCAAGAGACATAAGCGAGGTCATAAACAGGAGCTTAGGATAAGGGTCTAAATTAGGTTAAGGAACCAGATTAAAGAATGTTAATATGGAATTAGGCATAAATTTCAGGTATACAATCAGGTGAATAACTCAATCTATATCTTAAATTTCAAGATCAGTAGAACTAACTTATAATGAATGAAGACTATAACCTGTATAACCTGCTATGTCTCCAAGACATATGTCTATCTCCCAGAATCCCTGAACAGAAACAGGCTGGTTGGTTGATTTTCATAGAACCTATCATAATTTCCTGTGGTTAAACACAGTATTAAAAAAATACAAATTTTGTGTTAACAAAGTTAGATTGTGCAGGAAAGAATATTTTTGACCATAAGGTTTTCTGTTTATAAGAGACTCTTGAGTTGGCAACCTCATAGGCAATTTAATCTGCTGAGCAACACAAGAAATACCAGATGTTAGACCTTCAAGAGTCATCATTGACTTAAATCTTCACAATCCTCTGAGTTAAATCTTACTCTCCCTAATTTTACCCCATTTTACAGTTGAAGAATTTAAAACTCTGGAAAAAGAATTTTTTTTCAATCTGATAAAACTAGGACAGTGTCCAGAACTTGTGTTCTTAGCCTATATACCGCAGTAAAAAAAAGAAAAAAAAAGAAAGAAGAAGGAAAGAAAGAAAGAAAGAAAGAAAGAAAGAAAGAAAGAAAGAAAGAAAGAAAGAAAGAAAAGAAAGGAAGCTAAAAATAGTTCCCACTTGTCAACTGAGGGTCTCCTGTGCATCAAACAATACAGAAAAGTAGCCATTTCTGGACTTACCAGAATGCTCATAACACTGGCCACCCTACCTGTAACATAATCAAGAACCTTAGAAGATTTCTAAATTTTATCTTCAGAATTTTATGTCCTAGGGATCAAATGAGATGCTAAAAGATTTTTGAAATAGAAACCTGTATGTATGTGCATATACATGTATAAAATTATTTCATTGTTAATATACGAGATCTAGATGAGATCTCAAGCTCTGTTTATCACGCTCTGCAATCTGTCCATAGAACTGCTTATCACAGTACCTGACACATAGCAGAACAGCAGACTCTCAATAACTCTTTACTGAATAATTATGACTATGATTATAATTGTTAATATGAAAAGCTGTACTCAGAGATTTCTACCAAAGAGATTTACTTTCATGCTTGCTATGATTTTTTTTTTCTTAAACCAAGATATTAACTGTTGGTTGTGAAAGTATCAGATTTTGTTATTGTATCACATCAAAAAAAAAATGGTGATAAACACATAAAAACTGCAAGCTCACCAGAAAGATTAATACCAAATTCAAGAAAGAGCTGGCAGCTAAATTTGTCCATATTTGGGGTATAATGTACAATTGAAATTCTTCCCCAAGGAGAAATTAGATATAGCTTGTAAGCTATTACAGGAAATTGCTGTATAGCTTCTCCAATTACAGATTAAGTATCAATCATTCAGCAAAGCAGAAATGACATTAAATTTACACTAATATGTCAAATGATACAAATTTTATTTTAGAATTCTATTTTATGTTGATTCACTAATCCTTGTCAAAAAAGTAAATATTCCACGCCTCCCCAAATTAATAGAAGTAAATCTAACCCCAATACTTAGAAGTATTATCTTCATTAACCACTGTTTGCAATGCTATTACATTCTCATGGTCTACAACCCTGAGGACAAAGCCAAATTGTAAGAAAACACACTGACATCATGCAGTTTAAGGAAATCATTCCTCTAAGTCCAAAAGTTAGAAGAAATTTAGTTCAGTTTCCTAAACAACATTAGAAACTCTTATGTTCTGAATGACCATCATAAATCATTTATTATAAATATCATAATCAAAAAAGGAAATTCAATTATGTTCATTGTATTCTACTAAATCAGTCAAGTGGATGCAAATTTTTTTATAATTTCCATCAACATAAAAGGATTATAAGCTTGAGCACCAATTAATTAGAAAATTCAATGAACCCCAAACCCCTAAGAATTTTATTCTAAGAATTTTATTAAGTTTTTATGAAAAGTCAGAAATAACACAAAAAGAAGAAAATTAAATAAAATAGCTCAATAACTTTGCAGCAATTATACTGTATCATACTGGTAAAAGTTTTATAACTAATAGGTTTTTATCAAAATCTATTTTCAGAACTTTGCTTGTAATGCCCAAGATCAGAATCGTTTTTGACCTTTCAGGTGTTAATCTTCATATTTTGAAGAACACAGAGGCACAACTGCCTTACTTTAATATATTAAAGGAAGAATGCTGAGATATTTCTAGGTAAAATTGCATGGTTATGAATCATCTAATGTTACTGGCTTCTAATGTTGGTTAGGATAGAGTTCCTCATAAAATTTTTAGCTTACAATATCATTTCTTCAAGATGTTTTTGCTACTCCATATTTCAACTGTTTTTTTGCAAAAGTTGTGGTAGGATTTCAAAACTGAAGTGAGGAAAATGCGTTTTCTTTACTAATTTAAGTGAAACACACTAGGCCCTTGACTTTATATCAGATAGTTTCTGAAACTTTTTACAATCCTCAAATTTTAAAATATCACCATAAGGGCACCTGGGTGGCTCAGCTGGTTGAGCGTCCAGCTTCAGCTCAGGTCTTGATCTCACCATCCGTGAGTTCAAGCCCAGGATCAGGTTCACTGCTGTCAAGGTAGAGCTTGTTTTGGATCCTGTCTCCCTCTCTCTCTGCACCACGCCCACATGCACTCTCTCTCTCTCTCAAAAATAAACATATTTTTAAAAAAAGAAAATATTTTTTAAAATGATCAGAAGAATATCTAAAGAGATAATATCCACAAATAGGTATTATTGATGAAAGACCCTAGAGAATTAAGATAGAAATGAATTTTAAAATAAGATAATTAGACTATCTCTAAAGATTTAGAAATTAAGAAATGTACTTATAAATAAGTCTATAAATCAAATATAAAGCAATAAAATTAGAAAATATTTGAAGTGCCCAATAATGAAAATATGGCATATAAAAACTTGTGTGCTAGAGATAAAGAAATACTTTGAAAGTAATTTATAACATTACATGCATAAACTAGGAAAGAATAAAGGATAAAATCAATGATCTAAACTTATATTTTGAGGTGTCAGATAAAGAAAAGAAGCTTAAAACCAACAGTAGAAGGAACACTAATGATAAAAATTAAAGTTATTAAAATAGAAAGAATAAAGAATAAAATGGAGAAAGCCTTAATGAAACTAATTCAGAAACATAGAGAATGCCCAAATAAACATTAATAGAACTGGAAAGGGAATATCACTACAGTTTTAGAGAATTAAAATGAAAGATATCATGCATGTCAATATATCAGACTCTTTAGATAAATAGACAATATTTTAGAAAATTATATTTACCAATATGACACTTAAAAATAGAAAATCTGAATGTTCCTATAACCATAAAAGAAGTTGAATATTCAAACAGCTTCCAATAAAAAAAAAAAAACCCAAATAACATCACCAGTGCACTCAACCAAATATTTAAGGAAAAATATTTTTAATATTGTACAAACATTTCTAGATTATAAGAAAAGCAAGAGCCACTCACAAGCCCAAGTTTTAAGGCAAACATCAATGATAGCAGAACTCACAAAGGTATGAATATAAGAGAGTATATCCTTAACAAAATATATATAAAACAAGTCCAGCAATATCTAAAATGTAAATGTATTACAGGGATAAGTGTTTTTTAATATTTCAAAATTAATGGAGGGTACTTGGGTGGCTCAGTCAGTTTGAGTGTCTGACTCTTGTTTTAGGCTCAGATTATGAGTTCATGGTTTGTGAGATTGAGCCCTGCATCAGGCTCTGTGGTGACAAGTGTGAAGCCTACTTGGGATTCTCTCTCCCTATCTCTGTCCCTCCCACCTTTCCTCTTAAAATAAATAAACATTGTTTTTAAATGTATGTGTCTCATGTCTTTAACATAAAGATAAAGCAGAGGCACCTGGGTGCCTCAGTTGGTTGAGCATCCAACTTTTAATATCAGCTAAGGCCATGATCTTATGGTTTTGAGACTGAGCTCCCAGTTGGGCTCCACACTGAGCACGCAGCCTGCTTGGGATTCTCTCTCTCTCTCTCTCTTTCTCTCTCTGCCCCTCCTCCACTCATGTCCTGGGTCTCTCACTCTCTCTCTCTCCCAAAATAAATAAATAGACATTAAAAAAAGAAAGATAAAGTTAATATGATCATCTCAAGGAATGTCAAAATAGATGGCGAGAGGCAGGAGGGAAGGGGGAAATGGGTGATGGGCATTGAGGAGGGCACTTGTTAAATACTAGAACAATAAAAATTGTAAATATAATATAGATGAATGCATTCATGGTCTCAGGGTAGAAAAAGACACAAAAAATGCAAACCATAAAGAAAAATATTGATACATTTGAACATTTGTTCATGAAAAGATGTATTATATGAAACAATATGTAATTCATAGAGTAGGAGAACATATTTGCAATTCATTAAGCAACAAAGGGTCCATATCTAGAAAGATTAAAAACTTTTAAATCTGTAAGAAAAATACATTCGATAGAAAATGGGCAAAAGATTTTAACAGGCACTTTAGGAAACCAAATGGCTAACAAGCTTATGAAATACTGCTTGACTTCAGTGGGAACTAGGGAAGTGCAAATTATAACCCCAGTGAGATAATTCCACACATCAGCTACAATGGCTAAAATTAAAATACCAACTATACCACATGGGCCAAATATATCTATTCATATGCATATACATATACTGCTCCTGGGACTATAAGTTGGTAGAAATACTGTATTAGCTTTCTTTGCTGCATAACAAATTACCCCAAACTTAGCAGTTTAAAGCAATACAGGTATTGCCTCAAAATTTCTGTGGGTCAGATTGTCTCAAATTTTCTGTAGGTCTGACCTAGTTTTGCTGAGTCCTTTACTCAAAGCCTCAGAAAGCTGTGATCAAGGTGTCAGCCAGTTTGCATTCTCATCAGGAGTTCTGAATGGAGAAGAACCTTCCAAATCATTCATGTTGTTGGAAGAATTCATTTCTTTATAAAGAGGGGTCCCCATTTTCTGATAGATGTCAGCTGAGGACTATCTCAGTTCTTAGAGGCTCCTAGAGTTCCTTGCCTACATGGTCTCCTGTATGGGCCTTCTCAAAAACAAAATAGCATACTTTTGCAAAGCCACCAAGAAATCTTTTGCCCCAGTCCATTTAAACAGAATCTCATATAACATAATCTATTCATGAAAGTAACACCCTATCACCTTTGCTATATAGCATAATCTACCGAAGGGAGTAATATTTATCATATTCCATTGGTTAAAAGCAAGTCACAGGTTCTGCTCACACTCGAGGGAAGATGGTTACACAAGGGCATGGACACCAAGAAGTGTAATACACTGAGAATCACCATAAAGCCTATCCACCCAACTATTCTGAAAAACATGTTGATTGTATCCACAAAAGCTGAACTCCTATCCTTTGATTCAGCAATTCTATTCCTGGATATGTAACAAACAGAAATGCATGCAAAAGCCCTGTGTAAGGATATTCAATCAAGAACAGCCAAATTATGGAAAGAGCCCAAATGGCCATCGACTGACGACTAGATAAAGAAGATGTGATATATATACAGATGTGATATATATACAGATGTGATATATATATACAGAATGGAATACTACTCAATGATAAAAAAAAAAGAATAAAATATTGCCATTTGCAACAACTAGATGGAACCAGAGGGCATTATGCTCAGCACAATAAGTCAGTCAGAGAAAGACTATCATATGATTTCACTCATATGTGGAATCTGAGGAACTTAACAGATGAATATAAGGGAAGGGAAGGAAAAATAAGATAAATACAGAGAGGGAGGCAAACCATAAGAGACTCTTAAATACAGAGCCCCTCCCAGGCTAATGAAGGGGAGATGGGTGGGTGGATGGCTTAAATGGGTGATGGGCACTAAGGAGGGCACTTTTGAGGGTGCCTGGGTGGCTCAGTCTGTTGAGTGTCCAACTTCAGCTCAGGTCATGATCTCGTGTTTCATGAATTTGAGCTCTGTGTCAGGCTCTGTGCTGACAGCTTTGGACTCTGTGTCTACCTCTCTCTCTGCCCCTCTCCACTTGGGCTCTCTCTCTCTCTCTGTCTCTCAAAAATAAACATTTTTAAAAAAAATTTTAAAAAGGATGAGCACTGTGCCATATGTAAGGGATGAGTCTCTAGGTTCTACACCTGAAGCCAAGTGTTGAATAAGTGAACATATTGAAGAATAAATTAATCCAATATCTGCATTCTAGCCAGGTCTACATTGAACAAGTTTTCCCTCTTTATGTATCTCATCCTCATTTGTAAAATGAAACAGATATCAGTTATACAAATTTTATCACACTGTTGATAACTATTTAAATGAGAGACTCAAATCTTATGTGACAGCCATATAAAATGGAAAAAAATATAAATTTTTGACAGGATTAACAAAGTAATACCTCAGTTAACCAGAATAGTCAAAGAATGAAGAAACTCTTCCTTGTTGAATATTGTACTTATTAACTGAATAATACTATAACATAGATTAGCCATTTTAAGAGAACACGAAGAAAGAATTTTTTTTATGGACCAAGAATGACAAAGGGCCTTTGGCTGTTACTTTAATTTTCTATTGCTGCATAGCAAATTACCACAAACTTGTACATAAAATGGCACTAATGTGTTAGCTCACAGTCCTGTAGGTCAGAAGTCTGGCATGGCATGGCTGGGTTCTCTGTGTTGAGCTTACATGGTTAAAATCAAGGTGTGAGTCAAGCTAAGTTTTTGTCTGGAAGTTCTGTGGAAAAATCTATTGCTCATTCTCGTTGTTAGCAGAAATTGATTCCTTGCCTTTGAGGACTGAGGTCCCCATTTCCTTGCTGGCTATTAGCAGGAGCCACTCTCAGCTCCTAGGGGCTGCCTACATTTCTTGCCATATGGCCCACTCCCTCTTCAAGTCAGTGATGAGGCACCAAATTCTTCCCATGCTTTGAATCTCTGAATTCCTCTTCTGCAACTAACCAAAAAAACCTCCCTTATCTTAAATGGCTCATTTAGTTAAGTCAGACCACTTGAAATATCTCCTTATCTTAAGATCAGCTGTGCCATGTAACATAACATAGCATAGAAGTAAAACCCATCATACTCATCAGGCCAGGGATTATGTAAGGCATGAACACCAGGGGACTGGGAAATCTTGGGGGACCATCTTAGAAGCTTGTCTATACAGGTGTCCTCAAAAATTACTAAGTCCCATTGAAACCATGGGAGGCTCTAACTGCGTACTCTCTAAGATGGTTAATATCACTTTCAAAAAGCAAAGAATTGGCACCAACTTAGTTTCCTATATTTTTAGTAGCTTGTAGTAGTGTCACATTCCTTTTCAGTATTCTGGAATACTTATTTTCTTATATTTCTTATATTATATTTCTGGAAAAACCTTATTTTCTTTTTCTTTATTACATAACATTTGCACCATCAATTTTCATTTCCTTTTGCATCCGCCAGAAGAATCTTCAAGACCCGCCCATATCTGGGTCTCTTTAAAGACAATGAATATAATTTATCTTTAAGTGAAAAGATATTTTTATTACTGCAATCAGTAGTATGTTGCTGTATCTTTCATTCATTTTCTGAAGGACATTTGTTATTAGTGATAGGTCCTTGGGAAGCAAGTGTTCCCACTGGGCTTGTCTGCCCATAGAAATCTGAGTAACAGCCTAATTCCCCTCCAACTACCATATTTAAGATAATTCACCTGAGAGTTACTGAGTATTTCTCCATACACTGGCATGAGGCTCAGCACTGAAGATTCAAAAATGAAAACTAGTTCCTATGCTCAAGGAATTTATATATCTTCAACCTTAAATATACCATCAGTGTTCTTTTATTTTTTAATTTCTGTTCCTTATTGGTCAAATATTTGCTTTCCTTTCAAATCTACTTATATCTCACTGAATGTGGTATCTTCTACTTTATTCTCATGTAGTGTAAATTTGGCTTTTAAGCAAATGATCAATTTACCAATTTCTCCCAATTTGCACTGCATGCAATCCTGTAGTACAGATTATAAAAATCAGTCAACATCACCATTTTTTCTAAAATATTCATAAGTAACTAACCAATTTTTAATGTGTGGTAATATGCCTTAGCTTATCACCTTTAGGTCTTGGTTTACCCCAAAATTCATTTGAAATCTTGAAATCAGATCAGAAAGTGTCTAAAATGGGAGGGATAATGCCTATTATCATTATTATTTCTTAATATTCACAAAGAAATATTAAGTTGGAGCCCTCTGTGAAAAAGATTTTATAATAATATGAGGATTATTTCATATCTGTTGAAATAGATATGACTCACAAAAGAGTTAAGGGGTCCACATGTAGATAGCAGTATATTGAAGATTCAAATAAAAACTAAGATGACATACTACAGGAATTAAGTTGGAATCCATTTAACAATGGATCACCACTATAACTAGAATCACAATACAAATACAGCTAACCTTAATTTATTATACTCACTGAATCAGGGCAGTAAGTTAGTTTTGTCACTTGATAAGTCAAGAAAAATAAAGACTGGTAGGAGAGGTTCCCCCCCGCCCCCAGAGAACAGCTTGCCTAAGGTGTTGACACAACCACCCACTGAAATTTAATCATTAATGTAGCACATTGCCAGAGAGATGAAAGGCAGCAAAGTAGCATAGGTTAGTTAGATCTCAGGAGAAAAACCAACATATCAAAGTCTTATCAGAATAAGAGATAGGAACCCGAAGGAAAACATAGATTTTGTTTTGGCACACCCACAAAAAAATGTTTCTGTTGACCAACTTACTCTTATTTGTTAGTTTTCTCATCTTCTCTACCACCACCAACCACACCAATATGACAGATGCAGTAAATTTGTAAAATAAAGGATGATCAAAATGGTAAAGTCTGACATAATTGTTAGAAGGAAGAAAAGGATTTATTTTGCAAAGCTATTCTAAAATTTTGTTTTTTAAATACATAGGAAACTGTCAGGATGAGTACAAAGGTTTGAAAGACACAATTTGAAGAAGGATCAGAGTCACAAATCCACAAGCCTGTAAAGCCACTCAAGTAATGTAAGTAATGAAGCTGGTCTAACACACCTGCCCTGGTTGGATATGCAGCCCTACTCTACACTATCAAGTCACTTATTATGAAGGAAGTGAGGAAAATGGTGCCAGAGCTTCTAATTCTTCAAGGGAATCTGAAGATCTGGATTCTTATGTTAATGTTCTCACATTTTGTCAAACTGGAAAAGACAAAGAAAAATTATGCATAAGACATTTTGAGCTCAAAATGCTATATGTGACCTCTGTCGCAGAAAGAAAGAAACTACATGCTAAAAAGAAAGGTTTGCTCTGATATTCAGCTTATATTAACAAAAATATGACATAGCTTTCGAAACACTATTATTTTTCATCATTAGCCCTGGGATGTGATTCAATTTAGCTTACCCTTTTGGTTAATATTGAAAAAAAGATACACAAAAGCGCCCGGAGAGAGCACTGTTTGTCAACAGAGAGGACCTGAAGGTCACAGGGGTCTGGGCTCATCTCGGATATTGGTCTCAATGCCCAACAAGCCACTGGAGCAAAACCAAGCATTATAAATTCTTATAATTTATAAACTCCTTAGAAAAGGCCATTGCTTAATTCCCTAATCTTGGTGCACATAGCCTTAAGAGGAAGAGAAATGTGATTTTAATCTCTTTTTCCTATGTAAATGTCACTCAAATGTACCAGCATAATTGAAGGATATGTTTATGTTACTTCTAGTCCCTTTATGACCTGAAATGTCAACACATAGTCAATAGCTCATTTCCTGTTGATCTTTTAGAACTAATTTTTTTAATGAAACCAATGATTTTGTTTAATTGAAGGATGGTTGACATACACAAAGATTCATTTTTTTAAACTCTCCTCAGTATTAATACAAACACTGCTTTGGGCTCTGCATACACCTCCCACTCATTTGGATGTCTTTCCTGATCACTCACTCACCTTGTATGAGCATGACCTGATTGTTTCTCAGTCTTCAAAATGGATGCCGGCTGGGACTAAGTTTTCCTTAAGAGAGGTCTGCCATTATCCTCCAGAGCTCCCTTTCTTCAGTCCATCACAGAACAATTTACTCAACATCCTCTCAACACAATTGATTTGCAGTGAACTTTGCCTCAGTCTTTAAGTGACTTTAGCCTTTGTCCATGAAGCCAAGTGACCTCAGTGTCACTACTTGTTAAGTAGTTTAATTTGACCTCAATAGTTGAACTGAATTTCAAGTCTTCAAGGAAAAGATTCTTCCAGCACTAGTTAAATTTGGTCTAGCCTTTCACATTTTGGAAAATTTTCTTAAGTTCATATTGCTTCGTGTTGTTAAATGAGGCACTGAGTACTTTCCTTTTTGTTTTTTGTTTTGTTTGTTTCATAAAATCTCTCCTTTTCTAACAATATGGCTCCAAAAGAAGAAAATTTCAATTGGTGCTTTTCACTGTTCCAAGAAAAGGTTTGTAGGATATAAAATATTAAAAGACATAGTCAGGACAAAGAAAGTGCAACACATAAATAAAATGACTCTTTACTGAAGCTCACTCAATGTTTATTTGCACATATTTCCTTCTCAAGAAAATAAAGTTTGCAGATGCCCCTCGTCATCAAGCACTCTAGTTCAGCAGATTGCAATGGACTCTCCATATGTATTATTGACTTCCTTTTTCAAGGGTTTTGAGTGAAGTCAGGTAAATTCTCTCAGATTGTCATTTCCAGTAACTCCTCTTTGGTGAGGGTGAAGAGTAATGGCAGATATACACATAATATAATGGCAAAGTGGGTGAAATTATTCACTATAAACCAATCGTAACTTTTGAACAGTACAAAATGTAAGTATTACATATAATATACAGAAATGCATATATACATATGGATGTTATATGTGAGTATGGGAGGTTAAAGGGGAGGAATATTACAGGAATATATGAGAAAAAGAGTGACTCCAATGACAACAGAGTTTTAGGGGGAGAAGAGAAAAGTGGACATAAAAATAAATAAAAATTAAAATGCGGACTTCTTTTCAAAAAGAATCTTGCAGGCTTGAGATAGCCAGGATTCTATGGAATACTGGATGTGCAAGATTGGTGGCTTTGACAGAGAAAGAGAGAGAGAGAATGAGAATACAGCACCAACTCCCGGAAGGTAAGAAGAGAATCTCATCATACAGAACCAGACTGGGACTGGAAGATCAAGAAGGTACCATGAGGATGGGTGCCTGGGCGGCTCAGTCAGTTAAGCCTCCGGCCCTTGATTTTGGCTCAGGTCATGATCTCCCAGTTGGTGAGGTCAAGCCCTCTGTCAGGCTCTGAGCTGATAGTGTGGGACCTACTTGGGATATTCTCTCTCTCTCTCTCTCTCTTTCTCTCTCTCTCTCTCTTCCCTCCCCTCCCATTCGCTTCCCCTCCCCTTCCCTACTCTGCTCATGCTCTTTCTCTCTCTCAAAATAAATAAATAAACCTGAAAAATATTTTTAAAGAAAGTATCATGAGGAGAAATCCCTTCATTTATAACAAGCCTAAAACTGCTCATTCATTCAAGAGTTCACTAATGTTGATTGGGAAGGATGAAAATGAAAGTCTTCCTTCTCCTTACAGTGCTCTTATGCTAATTTTTTTTTAAATTTTTTTAATGTTTTATTTATTTCTAGGAGAGAGGGAGAGACAGTGTGAGCAGGGGAGGGTCAGAGAGAGAGGGAGTCACAGACTGAAACAGGCTCCAGGCTCTGAGCTGGCAGTCAGCACAGAGCCCGACGCGGGGCTCGAACCCACGAACCGCGAGATCATGACCTAAGCAAAAGCCGGGTGCTTAACCGACTAAGCCACCCAGGCGCCCCATGCTAATTTTTAAATATCATATTTGTGTGCATTATGTTTTTAATTAGTCTGTGCCAGGAGCTTCTGTTGAAGTCTACAGTGTCCTAGTTTCAAACAAATTGAAAACTTAGATAAGGAAGGGATGTAGATAACATAAATACCACACTTATTATCCATGAAGACTCAGTTAGAGGACACAGCTTATTGTGAGAATTATGACAACCCTGCAAATTGAACCCAAGATTTTATCACCTTGTTATATGCAACACTAAACAGCAGAAGCTCTCCTCACTTTGAGTGGTAGACTGGAGACCTTCTGCTTCCTTAGCCAGGCTGCCCCAGTAGAAAAAAAAAAAAGCAGAACAAAGACAAATATAGTGAATGCATTTTTTCCAAACTCTAATCACATAAGTGACCCTTACTTTCCTGGAGCAGAGTGAATGGAGAGATGAAGAGATGCTAGGAGCATTAATCAGGCTCTCCTCCCATGGACCTAAATTAGAGATAATGGTGAATGGAAGCCACATTCTCACCTAACAGTATTTGCAAGATCATGTTTGAAAAATGACTCCTAATTTTATTGTAATAGGCATTCCTATGCATCACAAATAATGGAATAACAGAATTTTGGCAAGATTCTTTATCCAGGCCTTTAGTCCAGTAAACATAAAAAAAGAAATTGTACATAACAAGAAAAGATGAGTTTGTCTTTGGACAAACTAAATATTATCAGTTTCTTAATTCCCACTAATTCTCCCTAAAATTATTAATTTTAGAATTAAGTTAAAGGAGAATTATTTTACTAGATCATAACACCAACTAATGCCCATCTCATCTGGTAAATAAGAAATACTGATAAGATTACTTTGCCCTGATTTTTCCATAATAAATTCAGTAGGTTGTGATTTTTAAAAATATAAGGAATCAACTCTGAGCAGAAGGAGCATTGATTAGTCACAAAGAATCTTTTATTCAAACTTCAAACCTGTTACTCCCTTGCACCACAGCACTGGCCACATCTGGGTCATTTTTTATTATCTCTAAAATGTAGCAATTGGACAGATCAATTTCTGAGGTCTCTTTCAGATCTAAAGTTTCATACTCTTACTCTTCAGAGTCTAATACTCTTATTAATATTCTCCAATATATGTGAACCAAGTTGAAACCATTTTTGAAATATCTTCATATGTGATTTTCTACTTATCAATATTTTCTGAAACTCCTCTACTAGATCCTATACAGGAAATATGTATCCTGTACTAGATATATATACTATATCTTGTATGAAAATAGCAACACAGATAATCAATTTGGGGGGTAATCATCTCTTAATGGTTTTTCCCAGCAGTAAGTACTTAACCATTTTTCAACACAGACTTATAAAAAACTGTACTCTTCCTTAACAACAGTCCTATTTACATAGCAAGAAATATCAATGCTGAAAATGTGTACCAAAATAAATATGAGCCTTAACTGTGCCATTGTACAAGAAATTACTTGTGAGTGATCAATAGAAATGTGTTGCCAACACGTAAGCTGATTGTTAAAACCAAATAAGCACTTAGAACTAGGTATTGAATAAATATGAACAAGAATATTAAATTATCCTTGTTACATTGCAAGAAAGCTTGACTATAAGGATTTACCTTCTCCAAATATTTGGAGAGCATAAGCTGATTAAAATGAAAGTAAAGTGCACAGCTAAATAAATGGCAAAACAAGAAAGTATACAATACATAATATTGGAAGTTTGGGAACCACAGCACTTGGAAATTTCCACGAGTTCTATTAGCATTTCTACTGGCAATATTCTGAAAAATAGACATGGATTTCTCAAATAATGTACTATTGATGCTAGAAATAGCTTCTTTTTTCTATTTCTGTAAAGGAAGTCACCTATTTTCAGATGTTCTCAGTGCAGAACTTCAGTGGACTGACTCTCAGCACACTTCACTTTCTCACCACCAATTTTTCCCCGATTGGGGCTATTATCAATGACTGCATTGTGCCTGGTAGTTCTCAGCACTACAGTAATAAGACAAAGTAAGATCGTTTTGTTTTGATTTTCTTTTTCTCACATCATATGAACTTCAAGCAAATGTTTATACTTCCCATCTATAAAGATTTTTAAAGAGACATTATTTTATAGTCACTTGATGAAAACATAGAAAGTTTATGACTTTGGAATTATTGCAGGATAAGGAAAAAAAAAAGACTTGTTAATTAGCCTCGGCC
Source organism: Crocuta crocuta (assembly GCF_008692635.1). Lineage (NCBI taxonomy): Eukaryota > Metazoa > Chordata > Mammalia > Carnivora > Hyaenidae > Crocuta > Crocuta crocuta. Next base: position 14,090 of record NW_027529463.1, on the reverse strand, counting down.
CTGATATCCACAAATTATTCTGGGTCTTAATGTAGGTGGATAGATCATTCTTAAAATCATGGTACATTCCATTGGTATCTCATTCAGCTAGGCTGCTACTGTTCACCGATTTCAGATGTCTTCACATAGAGATACTGGTAAGTATGAGAAGGGCTGATCAAGTATTTGCTGCCTGGAAGATCAATGGACTCTATCTGCAGCGCTGAGTAAGCCTATTTTATCTCCCTCCCTCAATACTATGCTCAGCACCAATGGAGAAGCTTATTAATGAGCATCCAGTCCTTTCAAGTGATTGAAGACAAGGTGGTGACTAAAGGAGTTTTAACTGTTGCAACAGTGAAAAGAATACTGATGCTCATGGAAGACTTGGGTGATCGATCCTTTCCCTTTCAATGCAAAATTCTTCTCTCTGCTCCCAACACTACTCAGAGTGCAGACTCTAGACTAAGTGAAATGACATATATACAAAGAACAGTTACTTTAATTAGCTAATTAGTACATTTTGGCAATTAATATTGTATGTAATGGTGTAACCATCAAAACATGTAATACTTTTTTCATAGTTTAACAGGCCCTTAATGAAGACCAGATAAGCTAGAAATCTTACAGTGGAGCATTAATTGAATTTAAATTAGGAAAAAGCAAAGTTAGCCTCTTAATAGCTTTGGCAAATTCATAGAAAATGTTGCTGAAGTCATCCTAAATTTGTTTTAATGAAGCAGGAAAGGATGGGTCAGTGTGCTTTCATCCCTGGGAGCAGAAATAGTGCACAGTACCCCTGCCACAATACAGTGATGGAGCCAGTGCCATGCCAAACTTTCCAGAAAAACTAATTCTTTCCCCCAAATTTCTACTCTTCATTTAAAGATTTTATTCCCACTTGTGACAAGAACAGCTTAGTATTAGTTTATACTAATATTGTAATAGAATAAATGATTCCATTCTCCTTTGGGCCACTTTTCAATATGAGAATGTACCTTTTCATAGCTCAGTCTTAACCTCAAGATACTGGCAAATCAAATAAAACAGTGTATTTAATCCTTTGGTCAATTTGGATAAATTAAATATAACATATACTAAATATAACATTGATTCTCCATATGCATGTGGGATACTATCAGTTAACCTAGGCTGGATTATATGTGATAAGAAAGCAGCTCAAACTCTCAATGGATCACAGCAACAAAAGCTTTGTCTTATTGTACCTTTGTCTCTTTTACACCACATGCCCATATGGTTGTGCTCAATGTTATCTTCACAACAGCATTAAGGCTGACAGAGTATCTAGGATCCTATCTAGGATACTGCACATCTCTTAGTGAAGCATGCTCGGCCTTAACATCTCCCCACAAAAGTGACAAATATCACTTTTGCTCACATTTTCTTGGTCAAATAAACAAATCATATTGCCATGTCTAACATCAATAAGATTCCAATAAAGAATCCTTCCCCAGGGAGACAGATACATGACAAGAAAAGTCACAGCAAGGAGGACAGACAAAAATTTAAACCATATCATCATGTATAACAGTCTACCCTCTTATTCACAAGTATTTAATATCCTCTTTTCCACATATAAAATATAATCATTTCCATCCTAAATGCACAAGAAGCAATCCAAAAGTCCCATCATACCATCAAAGCATGAGGCTTACCCTCTCTTGAGAGCTTCAACACTAGGTTCATATGTGGTTCCTCTTGATCCAAAGAACCAGAACTAAAAAGCCAAATTATTAGCCCTTCCCTTCCCTACCCTCCATCATAAAAAGCTATACCCATTCCAAAACAGGAAGAATGGCAGATATAAGCAGCCAGTGATCCATAGTGGTTCTAAAACCCTGCTGGCAGGCATTGTAAGAACCCTAGCCTGAAGTGAAGTACTATGAACTGAATGTTTGTGTTCCTATGAAATTTGTATGTTGAAGCCTTAACTCCCCAGTATGGTTATATTTGGAGGTGGGGCCTCTAAGGAAGTATTTAAAGTTCAAGGAGGAGTACATTTGGAGCCCTGATCCATTAGGATTAGTGTCCTTATATGAGACACCAGAGCGTTGTGCTCACTCGTGCCTCCCCTACAAAGAAAAACCAACCACATGAGTACACAGTGGAAGTCAACTATCTGCAAGTTAGGAGGAGTCTTCATGGGAAACCGATCATCCTGGCATCTTGATCTCAGACTTCCAACCTCCACAACTGTGAGAAAATACATTTCTGTTGTTCAAGCCATCTGGCCTGTGATATTTTGTTGCAGCAGCCCTAGACCAATCCAACAGAAAATGTTTCCTGAGAAAGCCCTGTCTCTGCCTGGAGGAGTAGATTTCTGTTCCATTGTTATCAACGGCCCTTGGCTCAACCCTCTGGAAGGTTTTTTACCATTATCATTCCTGACCTCTTTAGATGGGAATTAGAACAAATGAACTTCTTGAAATCAGAAAATTTTACATCTGATTTTCTGTCCATAAAGGATTGGATTGGAAGCCTAAGGGTCACAGTAAGTTTTTAAAAATCGAGTCCTTTGTTAGTTAAGAAGAGTGGAATTTAGGGTCACACTAATCTATTTAAAAATATTTTTCTTATCTATTTGACTCAGATCAGTACTATGTGCCAAAAATCATAATAGCAATTCTTTGTAGAACATGCCTCCATTCCATACTGGGTTTATCAGTCTTCCATGGGAGAGATGTGATCTTCCTCTCTTCTTCCTGCGAAATTTTATCCATTTGTTAGAATTTGTAACACTAGATACCCACTAGTGTTAGTGGGTATCACTTTATCAACTTGAAGATTTTAATATTGGGACTTATGATCATGCCCTTGCTTTTCTTTAAGTCATTTTGTCTATTAATTAGCCTGTTTTGCTAACTAAAGGCTTCATATTGCATGGGCCTTTTCAGTTTTATCTTTTAATAATGGAGCCTATTTCATGCTATATGTGGGCTACTTTTGGGTTTGTTCAGCAACTCATTACAAAAAAGAGATGAGCTCACACACACACACACACACACACAAAGCAAAAAGAAATGAAAAACAAAATAGAGTCAAGGAAAAGAAATCAACAGCTTCTACTTATAATAAACCATATCAATTCTGTTCATATTTTATTGACTAAAGCAAAGCACGCGCCCACTCTTATATTAGGGAAAAAAGGAAGTATAAATCCTTCTTTGGGAGGGACAGAGGCAATTCTGAACAATAGTTCAGAATAACTCAAAAAGCTTTACAATATCTCTACAAAATTTTCATTAATCTCATATATTATTCCTGTGAAATGGGTAGAAAAAAAGTAGGTCATATTACCAGCTTCATTCTCCTGAGTATGAAATCATAGTTCAGGGAAACTTCAATCATAACCAAAGATCACAAAACTAATTTAAGGCAGAGAAAGTTAACCTACAACCCCAGGTTTCTGACTTGCACTGCAAAATTCTTTCTACTACTTGCAGCTAGTATTCATGAAATTCAAAGGATACACAATAATGATATATGAACACAAATGCCTCAGATAACAGGGAACACTGAGGTGAGGAATATTAGTTGAGTAAGAAAGAGCTCTGGATTCTGGGTCTAGCTCTCTTATTTACTACCTCTATGAACTTCAGCAAGTCACTTAACTTCTCTGAGATTCCATTTCCTCACTGGTAAAATGGAAATAGTTTTTATTTAAAAGTGCTTAGAGGGAGGGGCAAGATGGCAGAGAAGTAGGGAGCTCCGTACTTGCACTCACGCCCATGCCTCACACGGAAAAGATCTGAAGCCATAGGAAACTTACGAAACCCAAGAGATTGGGAGAAAAAGGACGCAGAATCCACTGAGAAACCTTCTAACAACACTAACCTGATTAACTCTGGTCACCGGCTTGCTTAAACAATCACATTTAGTCCATTCTGTAGATGTAAATTCTACACCTCCCGACCTTGTCATCTCTTTCTCTCAGGAGTAATTAGACTATATAGTTTCTCTGAATAACACCAGCATCCTTCTCTCACCTAACCAACCATCCTCCACCCTTTAACTCTTTGAAAAAAGCTTCTTATCCCTTCTGCCTGTTCATTCTATTTCCAACTTTGCCTCATCCCTGCCCTGTCTTCTCTCTCTATGCTCTTCAACCAGCACTACACACACCCAGCCATTTAATTGTAGCTGGGAAATCCAGTTAAATCCATTCTTTGTCCATTGATATTCTTCTTCTTTCCTTTTCTTTTCTTCCTTTTGACCTTTTTATGTATTTTTTTATTTTCTATTATTTGCCCTCCCTCCTCCGTCTTTTCTCTTAACTTTTAAGCTGTCCCTCTTGGTTTGCATGTTAGTTGAATTTATCTGTGCGCTAGTGGGCCCCTACTCCCTGTGTGTTTGTCAGTCTGTTTTCCTTTCCAGGCCTACCTCAAGAAACAAGCCAAATACACATGGTAGAGAGGCCTAAAAATCACTACGAGTAGGAAAACAAAATAACCAGGTCTCAACAAGAGAGACCAAAAGATACCATTCAAAAAACACTCTCTGAAAGGATAGGCCCTGGAAAGTCAAAGAGTCTTTTTGGATACAGCAGTGCTCACAGNCTCTTTGAAAAAAGCTTCTTATCCCTTCTGCCTGTTCATTCTATTTCCAACTTTGCCTCATCCCCGCCCTGTCTTCTCTCTCTATGCTCTTCAACCAGCACTACACACACCCAGCCATTTAATTGTAGCTAGGAAATCCAGTTAAATCCATTCTTTGTCCATTGATATTCTTCTTCTTTCCTTTTCTTTTCTTCCTTTTGACCTTTTTATGTATTTTTTTATTTTCTATTATTTGCCCTCCCTCCTCCATCTTTTCTCTTAACTTTTAAGCTGTCCCTCTTGGTTTGCATGTTAGTTGAATTTATCTGTGCGCTAGTGGGCCCCTACTCCCTGTGTGTTTGTCAGTCTGTTTTCCTTTCCAGGGCTACCTCAAGAAACAAGCCAAATACACATGGTAGAGAGGCCTAAAAATCACTACGAGTAGGAAAACAAAATAACCAGGTCTCAACAAGAGAGACCAAAAGATACCATTCAAAAAACACTCTCTGAAAGGATAGGCCCTGGAAAGTCAAAGAGTCTTTTTGGATACAGCAGTGCTCACAGGTGCAGAGAGAGTAACAGGTATTTAAAACTAACAAGAGCCGGAAAGCTAACTAAAATGACGAAACGAAAGACCTCTCCTCCAAAGAAATTCCAAGAAGAATTGACAGCTAATGAACTGCTCAAAACAGATATAAACAGCATAAATGAACAAGATTTTAGAATAATAATCATAAAATTAATGGCTGGTCTTGAAAAAAACATAGGGGACATCAAAGAAACTATGGCTACAGACAAAATGGAGAATATAAGTAGGCATGAAGAATTTAAAAAAGTGATAAATGAGATACATAGTAAATTAGAAGCCTCCAATGCACGGATTGAAGAGGCAGAAAGGAGAATAAGTGATTTAGAAGACACCATTATAGAAAAACAAGAAGCTGACAAAAAAAGAGACAAACTGATCCAGGAACAGGAAAGAAGAATT
>NW_027529463.1:0-7566 GCF_008692635.1 Crocuta crocuta | reverse complement strand
CTTCCATGGGAGAGATGTGATCTTCCTCTCTTCTTCCTGCGAAATTTTATCCATTTGTTAGAATTTGTAACACTAGATACCCACTAGTGTTAGTGGGTATCACTTTATCAACTTGAAGATTTTAATATTGGGACTTATGATCATGCCCTTGCTTTTCTTTAAGTCATTTTGTCTATTAATTAGCCTGTTTTGCTAACTAAAGGCTTCATATTGCATGGGCCTTTTCAGTTTTATCTTTTAATAATGGAGCCTATTTCATGCTATATGTGGGCTACTTTTGGGTTTGTTCAGCAACTCATTACAAAAAAGAGATGAGCTCACACACACACACACACACACACAAAGCAAAAAGAAATGAAAAACAAAATAGAGTCAAGGAAAAGAAATCAACAGCTTCTACTTATAATAAACCATATCAATTCTGTTCATATTTTATTGACTAAAGCAAAGCACGCGCCCACTCTTATATTAGGGAAAAAAGGAAGTATAAATCCTTCTTTGGGAGGGACAGAGGCAATTCTGAACAATAGTTCAGAATAACTCAAAAAGCTTTACAATATCTCTACAAAATTTTCATTAATCTCATATATTATTCCTGTGAAATGGGTAGAAAAAAAGTAGGTCATATTACCAGCTTCATTCTCCTGAGTATGAAATCATAGTTCAGGGAAACTTCAATCATAACCAAAGATCACAAAACTAATTTAAGGCAGAGAAAGTTAACCTACAACCCCAGGTTTCTGACTTGCACTGCAAAATTCTTTCTACTACTTGCAGCTAGTATTCATGAAATTCAAAGGATACACAATAATGATATATGAACACAAATGCCTCAGATAACAGGGAACACTGAGGTGAGGAATATTAGTTGAGTAAGAAAGAGCTCTGGATTCTGGGTCTAGCTCTCTTATTTACTACCTCTATGAACTTCAGCAAGTCACTTAACTTCTCTGAGATTCCATTTCCTCACTGGTAAAATGGAAATAGTTTTTATTTAAAAGTGCTTAGAGGGAGGGGCAAGATGGCAGAGAAGTAGGGAGCTCCGTACTTGCACTCACGCCCATGCCTCACACGGAAAAGATCTGAAGCCATAGGAAACTTACGAAACCCAAGAGATTGGGAGAAAAAGGACGCAGAATCCACTGAGAAACCTTCTAACAACACTAACCTGATTAACTCTGGTCACCGGCTTGCTTAAACAATCACATTTAGTCCATTCTGTAGATGTAAATTCTACACCTCCCGACCTTGTCATCTCTTTCTCTCAGGAGTAATTAGACTATATAGTTTCTCTGAATAACACCAGCATCCTTCTCTCACCTAACCAACCATCCTCCACCCTTTAACTCTTTGAAAAAAGCTTCTTATCCCTTCTGCCTGTTCATTCTATTTCCAACTTTGCCTCATCCCTGCCCTGTCTTCTCTCTCTATGCTCTTCAACCAGCACTACACACACCCAGCCATTTAATTGTAGCTAGGAAATCCAGTTAAATCCATTCTTTGTCCATTGATATTCTTCTTCTTTCCTTTTCTTTTCTTCCTTTTGACCTTTTTATGTATTTTTTTATTTTCTATTATTTGCCCTCCCTCCTCCATCTTTTCTCTTAACTTTTAAGCTGTCCCTCTGTGTTTGCATGTTAGTTGAATTTATCTGTGCGCTAGTGGGCCCCTACTCCCTGTGTGTTTGTCAGTCTGTTTTCCTTTCCAGGGCTACCTCAAGAAACAAGCCAAATACACATGGTAGAGAGGCCTAAAAATCACTACGAGTAGGAAAACAAAATAACCAGGTCTCAACAAGAGAGACCAAAAGATACCATTCAAAAAACACTCTCTGAAAGGATAGGCCCTGGAAAGTCAAAGAGTCTTTTTGGATACAGCAGTGCTCACAGGTGCAGAGAGAGTAACAGGTATTTAAAACTAACAAGAGCCGGAAAGCTAACTAAAATGACGAAACGAAAGACCTCTCCTCCAAAGAAATTCCAAGAAGAATTGACAGCTAATGAACTGCTCAAAACAGATATAAACAGCATAAATGAACAAGATTTTAGAATAATAATCATAAAATTAATGGCTGGTCTTGAAAAAAACATAGGGGACATCAAAGAAACTATGGCTACAGACAAAATGGAGAATATAAGTAGGCATGAAGAATTTAAAAAAGTGATAAATGAGATACATAGTAAATTAGAAGCCTCCAATGCACGGATTGAAGAGGCAGAAAGGAGAATAAGTGATTTAGAAGACACCATTATAGAAAAACAAGAAGCTGACAAAAAAAGAGACAAACTGATCCAGGAACATCAAAGAAGAGTTCGAGAGCTCAGCGACACGGTCAAACACAACAATATCTGTATCATAGGAATCTCAGAAGAGGAAGAGAGGGGGAAAGGTGCTGAAGGAGTCCTGGAACAAATTATAGCAGAGACCTTCCCCAACCTGGGAAAAGAAGTAAACGTTGAAATACAAGAGGCTCAGAGGACTCCCCTCAGATGTAATTTGAATCGACCTTCTGTAAGGCATATCATAGTAAAAATGGCAAAATATAAGGACAAAGAGAAAATTTTGAAAGCAGTTAAGGAGAAAAGGGCTGTAACATACAAAGGCAAACCTATCAGAGTGGTGACAGACCTATCTACTGAAACTTGGCAGGCCAGAAAGGAATGGCAGGAGATCTTCAATGTGATGAACAGTAAAAATATGCAGCCAAGAATCCTCTATCCAGCAAGCCTGTCATTCAAAATAGAAGGAGAGATAAAAACCTTTCCAAATAAACAGAAATTGAAAGAATTTGTCACCACGAAGCCAGCCCTACAAGAAATCCTGAGGGGGATGCTCTGAAGAAAAGGTTGCAAGGAACAAAGATACCAGAGACACCACCACAAACATGAACTCTACAAAAGATACAAAGACTCTAAACCCACATATTTCAATAATAACACTGAATGTAAATGGACTGATTGCTCCAATCAAAAGACATTGGGTAGTAGAATGGATTAAAAAACAAAATCCATCTATATGCTGTCTACAAGAAACTCATTTTAGACTGGAAGATACCTTCAGATTAAAAGTAAGGGGATGAAGAAATATACATCATGCTACTGGAAATCCAAAGAAAGCCAGAGTAGCTATACTTATATCAGACAAACTGGACTTTAAATTAAAGACAATAACAAGGGATGAAGAAGGGCAGTATATAATAATTATAGGGGCTATCCATCAGGAAGAACTAACAAACATAAATGACTATGTACCGAATATGGAGGCACCTAAATATTTAAAACANCAGCCCTCAATAAATATAAAAGAATTGAGATCTTACCATGCACACTCTCAGATTATAATGCTTTGAAACTTGAGATCAGTCATNGGAAACCAAGTTGACAATAAACTATTTGTAAAAAAAAAAAAAAGATAAAAATAAAAGTGCTTAAACTTAGGGTCACCTGCGTCACTCAGTCAGTTGTGCATCCAACTTCTTCTTGAGTCATGATCTCACAGCTCATGAGTTCGAGCCCTGCGTCAGGTTCTGTGCTGACAGCTCAGAACTTGGAGCCTGCTTTGGATTCTTTGTCTACCTCTCTCTTTGCCCCTCCCCAACTCGTGCTCTGACTCTCTCTCTCCTTCTCAAAAATAAATCAACATTTTAAAAAAATAAATAAAAGTCTTAATATAGACTCTCTGAAACTATTTTAATACATGTATTTGATGCTGTATTTAAAATCAGATCCAGGGGCACCTGGATGGCTTAGTCGGTTAAGTTTCAAACTTCAACCCAGGTCATGATCTCACAGCTCTTGGGTTCGAGGCCCACATTGGGCTCTGTGCTGACAGCTCAGAGCCTGGAGCCTGCTTTGGATTCTGTGTCTCCCTCTCTCTCTGCCCCTCCCCTCCCTCCTGCTCTGTCTCCCTCTGTCTTCCTCAAGAGTAAACATTAAAAAAAATTTTTTTTAAATCAGGTCCAGAATGGAAAGCAAGATAAAAGTACAAAAGAAGCATATTTGCCTAGATTTCTCCCCCAGTTACATCCCTACTTCTCCTTATAGAAAGTGATCAATTTTTAAAGATGTACACAAAAACTATGCACTTGAAGAATTTATGCAATTAATAGGGAGCATCAAAAGCATCCATTTAAAATTCTTAGCTTTTTACATAAGCAGCAAAAGACACAGGACTTAAGTAATAAAAAGGATTGGAAAAAGGCAATATTAGATGTATATTTGATTCTATGCCAAACAAAATATTTATTTACTAATAAATATCCTGTCTTGTAATGTAGGACAGGAATGATATTATTATCCTTATTTTCCAGATAAAGTAAACTTTGTTCCAAGTAAATTGTTTACATTTTAAGATCTTGGACTTAGACACAATTGTGTGATAAAAAACTCGAAAATTCCTGTACTTGGGAAACATATTCTCATGGTCTTAGACATAGATATGAAAATATTTACTCACAGTTCCATTTCTCTTAATTCTTCCTATATATGATATCAATCTCACATAAAGAAGACCAAGTGCCACATTTTACTACCCAATACCTACTATTAAATCATTGAAATGTTAATACAAAAGGCTTTAAATCTCAAGCACATTCCTTTTACTAGTTTCATAAAGTTCAATGTGATTTCTTAAATATAAGATGCAAACACAATATTCTATTATCACTATGATAGCCAAGTTTGAACAGACAGAAATAATGTGTCTGGTGGAAATTTTAACAACTATCAAATTCTAATGACTATTGAGTTTGGACATTAGTGCTCTGATTCAGCTGAAATTCATACAAGCAGAAAACATATACATTGCCATATAAAAGGAAATGTTCAGGGGGAAAAAACTAAGTAACAGGCAAATCTTAAATATAAGCTATTTTTAAAACTGTAAAAATCACCACCCTTAAGACAGAAAGAAATAGGATCCACTTAGTGAATGGTGTCAGGATCACCATCAATGTCATTAGATGACAAAGAACTTTCCCCCTCAGTTAATCCCACAAAGGGAAATGCACTTCTCCAGAAGGAGAAGAATCCATACAAATTATGGTATATTATGATTATGGTATGTTAAGAATAATTAACTCCAGTTACAATGTTATGGAAGAACACTGGCAAAAAGAGAGGGGTCCTAAAATGGCACACTCAAGAGAAAAATGAAAACATTTAACATCTGCACCAAATAATGAGGAAAATGTGTGTGTTCTGTAAAAAAAAAATTTCCTTTCCTGTTTGGATCATTTTACTTAATCGGATTTTCAACTTTTAAAAGGTAAAGTTTTATTCAACCTTTCAACTCAATATTATATTTGAAATATAATATTTAAAACAATAATATATCACTTTTTACTTCTTATTCCTGCAAATATTACTTCGATTCCAATGCTGGTGAATATGTAAGGAAACGGATTCTTATATTCAGCATATAAATTGCATGAGCTGTCTGGATGGCACTATTTCAGTGCACCCCAAAAATCTAAATATACATTGTCATAACAATACCATGTTTTAGATTTATCCTACAGGAAAAAAGAAAGAAAGAAAGAGAGAGAGAGAGAGAGAGAAAGAAAGAAGATTTTTTTATTGGAAAAAAATCACTGTCTTCGCTTCACTTGCGAAGACAGTGATTTTTTTCCAATAAAATATTTTATGACACAAAAAAAAAAGAGAGAAAGAAAGAAGGAAAGAAAGAAAGAAAGATGCAAACATATGTGGCATTGTGAAGTTAACTGGGGGCACTGTTTCATCAGTAAAATTTGAAACAACCTAAAAGTCATGAAATAAATAATTTTTTATAATAGAGTACATCTATACAGCAGAATTCTATGCAGCATCAGAAAGGATCAGGTCATGGCTAGGTACTGGCATATCATACATGGAATGCAGATGAAAATTTCAGTATAATAGAGAAAATATCCACTTAACTGTGTGACACTGCAGAAGGCTGAAAAGATGAATACTTGACTAGGAACACTTCATCTCTGGAGCGGGATTACTGGAACCCTAAGAATCTCTCACACTGGTGTAGACAGGAATATTGCAATGAAGCAACCAAAAGAGGGGCAAAGTAAGATGCACACACAGACTGTGGGTCATTTTATTATTGTATTTTGCATAGGATATCTTAAAATGCTTTGGGTGCTTTCATGGTATAATGACCTTGTTGTCAGGGAAATAACATATAAAACTTCAAGAGGGTACCCCACATTATCTTATACTAATACCAGTGGGTTAGCAGTTGGGACAAATGAGAAAGAAATTACCCAAAACTGTATTTCACTATTAACAAATATATCCCCCATACATCTGGCAGCACTATCTCCCATAAGCATTTCTGTCCAGAATGTGGGAAGATACTCAGCCAGGCTTCGAAATACTCTTTAATACACAAGTAAGTAAACATTACACAAGCGAGTAATACACAAACAGGCAAACACACATTGTGCTTGGCTGATTAAAAGCACTTTTTCAATTTTAAGTCACAATTTATACTAACAACTCCTCTGTGTCTTTTTGTCTCACTCTGTCTCTATATCACTCTGTCTTTCAGTCTCTTTCTCTGTCTCTTTCTCTCTCTGATATAAGCAATCATTTTCCTGCTCAAGTTGCTTTTCACCAAATCCATAGGTCATCTTTATTCTTAAAAGTTAAAAATGGCACGTATGCATTCCAAGTTTCCTTCAACCAGTGCTAAATAAGGCAAGAATAATGAACAAATTTCAAACACACACGTGATAAGATCAGGCAAAAGGAGCAAAAGAGATAATGCAGAGTTATTACAGATCCCTTCATTTTTGCCAAAAATGTTTCTGCAGGGTGTCTCTATTTTCCACTTCTATTAACTTAATAAATGTCTTAACTATGTCATCCGCATAATGATATTGGGAGAAAGGTTCTGGCAGACCTACTCTGAGATGTTAATAGAGTGTCTTAGAAAATAAATATTATTTTGGTTTATCTCATTAATCTTGGCCATTCCTTCTTTCCCTTCAGCCAGCCTGCTTTAGAAAGGCAAGTACTTTATCCATGTGACAGAGTTATAGGAAAATTGCCACTCAGACTTAGAAAATGAGTCTTTTCCATTTTCTGACAACCATTTATCTCCCTGCCATCAGGCAATATCTAAAATTTTTATGTGGACTTTATCTTAAAGATGAATTCCTGTTGAATCTCAGGGGCTGTCAATATATTTTTAACCTTTGAAGGAAATGCTATCTTCCCAAAACAGCCACATTTTATTTTAGAAGGGTAATACTACCACTTTCAACAATTATCCAAAAACTTTGGCAAGCTACCATATTCTGCTTTTTATAACATGACCTCATTCCTAAGTAATTCACAAAAACGTGCTTCAAATGAATTAAACATCATTGAAAATCAAACAGTCAATAAGGCAGACAAAAAAGATTGCAAAATTATTTAGTTTAATCATAAATAACAAAATCACAACTGTAACTTCAAATTTTTAACTTCCAATCTTACCTTCCAAACTTTCACTTTTAAACTTTTATTTTTATTTTATTTATTTATTTTTATTTTTATTTTTTTCACAAATAGTTTATTGTCAAATTAG
>NW_027529462.1:0-1539 GCF_008692635.1 Crocuta crocuta | reverse complement strand
CAAAAGACATAGGGTAGCAGAATGGATGAAACAACAAAATCCAACTATTTGCTGTCTACAAGAAATGCATTTTAGAACTGAGGACACCTTCAGATTGAAAGTAAGGTGATGGAGAAATATATATCATGTTACTGGACATCAAAAGAAGGCTGGAGTAGCTATACTTATATCAGACAAGCTGGACTCTAAAGTAATGGTAGTAACAAGAGATGAAGAAGGGCATTATATAATCATTACAAGGTCTATCCCTCAGGAAGAACTAACAATTATAAATGTCTACACACCAAATATGGGAGCACCTAAATATTTAAAACAATTAATCGCAAATAGAAACAATCTTATAGATAAGAATGTGCTAATAGTAGGGGACTTTAATACTCCACTTACAGCAATGGATAGATGAACCAGACAGAAAATCACTAAAGAAATAATGAACTTCAATGACACCTTGGACCAGATGGATTTGACAGATATATTTAGAACTCTACATCATGAGGCCATGGAATTCACTTTCTTCTCAAGTGTGCATGGCACATTCTCCAAGAAAGATCACATACTGAGACATAAATTAGCCCTCAATAAATATAAAAGAATTGAGATCATACCATGCACACTTTCAGATCACAAAGCTATGAAACTTGAACTCAATCACAGGAAGAAGTCTGGAATACCTCCAAAAACATGGAGGTTAAAGAACACCCTACTAAAGAATGAATGGGCCATTCAGGCAATTAAGAAGAAATTTGAAAACATATGGAAACAAATGAAAATGAGAATACAACATTCCAAACTCTATGGGATGTGGTGAAAGCAGTCCTAAGAGGAAAGTACATTGCACTCCAGGCCTATTTCAAGAAATTAGAAAAAGCACAAGTACAAAATTTAACAGCACACCTAAAGGAACCAGAGGGAGAGCAACAATAGCACCCCAAACCGAGTAGGAGAAGAGAAATAATAAAAATCAGGTCAGAAATAAACAATATAGAAACCAGAAAAAAAAAAAAAAACAGTTGAACAGATCAATGAAACCAAGAGTTAGTTTTTTGAGAAAATAAACAAAATTGACAATCCTCTAGCCAGGCTGACAAAAAGGAAAGACAGAGCACTCAAATAGATAAAATCATGAATAAAAATGGACTGATTATAACCAACCCCTCAGAAATATGAGCAATTATCAGGGAATACTAAGAAAAATTATATGCCAACAAATAGGATAACTTAGAAGAAATGGACAAATTCCTAAACATACACACACTACCAAAGTTCACATCAGAAGAGATAGAAAACCTGAACAGACCCATAACTAGTGAGAAAATGAAATCAGTTCTCAAAAATCTCCCAACAAATTAGAGCCCTAGGACAGATGGCTTCCCTGGGAATTCTACCAGACATTTAAAACAGAATCAATATCCATTCTTCTTAAACTATTCCAAAAAATGGAAATTGAAGGAAAACTTTGGGACTCATTTTATGAAGCCAGCATCACTTTGATTGCCAAGCAAGACAGAGACCCAGCAAAAAAAAAAAAAAAAAAAAAAA
>NW_027529461.1:0-1053 GCF_008692635.1 Crocuta crocuta | reverse complement strand
AGTTTGAAGAGCAGAAAGGAATGGACAGTTTGCTTGTTTGTGAAGGCAATTTGAAAAGGCAGTCTGTGGGAGGGAGCAATTGGCGGAGAAGTAAGGAACTCCATACTTGCACTCGCAGCCATACATCACACGGAAAAGATCTGAAGCCATTGGAAACCTTACAAAACCTGAGAGATTGGGAGAAAAAGGACGCAGAATCCACTGAGAAAGCCTTCTAACGTGAGTGCAAACTGGGGAAGATAACATCGGGCTGGATCGGAGACTCCAGGGTGGGAGGAGATCCCCCTCTACCCTCTACGGGGAGTGAGAGGGGAAAAGGAGAGAGTCCGAAACAGAAAAACCTCTGCTAGTGGGGAAAAAACCTCTGCTCGGGGCAGAGAAAGACTGTACTTGCCAAATACCTGCACGCCAGGTCCCCTCGCGCCAACTGGTCCCGGGGGAGCTGAGCTCACAGACTGCTGCTTTGTGCGGGCTCCTGGCAGCTGGACTTCAGAGTAGCGGCGCGCCTGCCGCCATTGTAGCTCCCGGGCGGCTGGGGCCCCCAAAAAAGTCGANGAGCCATAGAGGGACCCGGTTTTCCTCACTCCGGCGGGCTCGGGCTCAGAGCACCCGGCAGGCAACCCCCTGCCCATGCTCACCAGCCCGACCCAGAGAAGGAAGCAGCGATTCTGACTCCGCCCCCAGAGCTCGGCAGGGGGACTGGAATTGCCCCAAGGGGGTTTCCTGGGAAGTTGTGTCTAAGGCATGTCAGCAGGGTGTGCAGACTGGGATTTGGAGATTGGAACTGGCCTGAGTTGAAGAGTGCAACCAACTTTGGCTGCGCTCACCGTACGGGGAGTTTACACGCCCAAAATAGAGAGGTGCAGCCCTTGGTTCAAGAAGGGACTGGAGCACCATCACTCCCCTACCCACAACCGCCAAGGCAGAACTCCCTCTTGAGGCACTGGATCACGCCACGCCCATCCCTGCTTGAGAGCTGCAGTCCTCCCTTTTTTTTCTCTTCTTTTGTTCTTCTTCTTTCTCCTTTCTCTCTTTTTTCCCCAGAACACTGAC
>NW_027529460.1:519-727 GCF_008692635.1 Crocuta crocuta | reverse complement strand
ATATATTTAGAACTCTACATCCTGAGGCCAGGGAATTCACTTTCTCCTCAACTGCACATGGCACATTCTCCAAGGCAGATCACATACTGAGACATAAAGCAGCCCTCAATAAATATAAAAGAATTGAGATCATACCATGCACACTGTCAGATCATAATGCTTTGAAACTTGAAATCAATCACAGGAAGAAGTCTGGAAAACCTCCAAA
>NW_027529460.1:0-213 GCF_008692635.1 Crocuta crocuta | reverse complement strand
ATAAACAACATAGAGACCAAAGAAACCATTAAACAGATCAATGAAACCAAGAGTTGGTTTTTTGAAAAAATAAACAAAATTGACAAACCTCTAGCCAGGCTTCTCAAAAAGAAAAGAGAGAGCACCCAAATAGACAAAATCATGAATGAAAATGAATGAAAAACCAACCCCTGAGAAATACAAGCAATTATCAGGGAAAACTATGAAAAATTA